>NC_139558.1:11512855-11607855 GCF_965112155.1 Podarcis liolepis
TATTCACATGAACCGCAAAGCGGTTTGTAAAACAATGTGACAGTAACAACAGAACAACAGAAATGCAACATAAATCGTATAGAATAACAAATCCTCAGTAAAGCAATTGCAATCTATAAAGCACTACTTGCAGAACTGAAAAGAAAGGCTAAGCAGTACAGTTACAACCAAAGGCATAGGATTCACAAAGTACTACAGCATTCATCTATAAAAACTATATTTAACAACACAGGCGCCAACTCTATGGGGCTGAGGACAGCCAAAATATACTGGGTCAGGGCTGAGGGGCCCAATCCTGAGGAGCCAGGAAGAAGCTGGAAGTAGGCAGTCCTAGCCAGTGAAGCCTGGTGAATCTTTAGTTACCAAAAGGAATCAATATGTTAACCCCGGGTTATGAACCAGATTAGATGGAGAACTACTGTATGATACTTAGCATTAACTGAGGCCTGCAGTTGTGAGAGAACTAAAACTTGCAGACTCTTGGTGCAGTGCCTTGTCAGTTGTGGTGCTCACGGGACTGTACAAATGCTTTGACAGCAAACATCTAAATATTAGAACTTCCCCATGCTTTTTTTTTCTGAGGGTACTCAAGGGTACACAGTACCGGCACCTTTTCCCCTCAAAGAAAAACACTGGCTAAAAAGTGTGGCATTTACTGTAACAACTTCCTGGTGTGTAGTGGTGCCTTTTTTCTAGAAGAAAAGCACTGGAACTTCCACAAGCTTATGGTCCAAAAATGGTTACATGAGAATCATCACATGAGGGAAGTGACTGCGACCCAGTCATATAAAATAATGTTGCAGAAGTGTCTGAAAATATAGTCTCATGTGCAGTAATTTTTTCTGGGGAGATGCAGGGGTACGCATACCCCTAAACATTTTGTGAATCCAAGTTTGGATTGAGGGGAAGTATTTCAATATGAGTAGGAAAATGAGAGTACCCCTAAATATTTTTTTTTTTAGAAAAAAAGCACTGCTCATGCGTAGTTTACTTGCTCCTAAAAGTAGGAAGCCGTCAACAGTAAAGGAGGTGTGGTATATAAGTTTTGGGGAACAAGTTGTGAGAGGAATAAAGGCCCAGAATTGATGTCTTTTGTGCATAAGTAATGACCCAGGTGAAGACTCTTTAGCTTTTAGGTCTCAAACCAGTTTAGACTAAAAGTTACTGTTCTCATTTAGTTGCAGTTCATTTAAAAAATGAATAAAAGCAGATCTATGAAGAGTATGGATACTAGTGTGTGCTGCTTTTTTATTCTGTTCCTTATTTGCTGATTCCAGGAGCCCTGATATTCAAATATGAGTTTTGCCTTGATGACTTTGGCTAGCATGTATTGACATTACATTACCTGATCATATGCATTGGGGTCCATTGGAACATGTTGCCAGATGAGCGTACATAGGATGACATCTGTATTCTTCATAGATGTGTTTGATGTTCCTCCCATGACTAGCAGTGATCATACCGCACGGTGGGTAAGTATGTAAGATCTTGTTGAGAGTTTATTTCAACAGGCATGGTCTAACTGGACTCCCTGGCAGGTTTTGAATAAACATCCACAAATTTATTAGTTGAATACATGATAGATAAGGCAAGGATATGTACAATTTTATAACATGCAGAGAACAATATATGCAAAGAAATCAGAGAGGGGAGCTGAGGGGAAGTCCTTGGTGGGGGGGGGATGAATAATGTAATTGATTACTTGGACTGATAATTTGTTATGTTAACGGAAAAATCTGAGGGCTCTCTTGGACAAAAAGTAAAGACACCAACCAGGATAACTTGGAGCAAAACAGCAGCCTGTAGGCTTGGCCTTTATTGATCTGTTGCAACAGGGTGTTTCCCTCACTAGCAAGAGAGAGGAAAGACCCAGAACAATGGGCTGCAAGACCTTATAAAAACTTTTGAAATTCCCCTCCTCTAGGTCAAGCCCACCCCCAGAAACATCATGCATATATTACAGAAAGGAGGGGTTGACATCATGCATACATTACAGAAAGGGTTGACATCATGCATACATTACAGAAAGGAGGGGTTGAGGGAGGAGTTGTGGTGGTAACCTGAGTGTCCTGTCACCTGGCTGGTTCCTCCTTTCCCCCTCCCCATGAGTACTTTCCAGGTGACAATGGGGAGTTTGCAGTTTCCTGCCCCCAGAGGGAAGATCTGATCATTGTCCTTTGTTTCAGCCTGTGGTGAATCCACTGTTCTTTATGATTTTGATTGTCTTCTGTCTGGGATTATCAGGGTTGACATAGCAACTGGGCAGGGCTCCTGTGGATGTGCTGGGATGGTGAAGGGATTATGGCTGCCCAGAATCACCGCCCCCCTTTGATAGTCATTGTCATATGGAGTAAAATAAAAATGGAACAGTGCAAATCCGATGTATGGTTGATTTTCTATGAATTTATAACAGAAATGTGGCATATGTAGTGCGTGAGTGTGAGTGTGTGTGAAGTTTGTGCAAACAGAATGATTGGGGTGGGGGGGTTCCTGCTACAGTTCCCCCCTTCGGAGATAAGATTGCAAAGGTGGCTACTTTGCAATCCTTTTCTCCGCACAATTTAAGGTGGTAAATAATAACCTGGTATTCTCCGTCCCAGATGTGTGTGTCCATGTGAACCTGAAAGGGACTTGGATATCATGCTACTTTAAGGATATTTGCATGGAAATATAATGGTGTGACAGTGCACTGCTCAGTTACTTGTGGTATTCTAGCACCTTGGAATAAATATTTTCTCAATAGTGATCTATGCTTTACATTTAGGCAGGAAGGTCCACTAATGACTGAAAAGTGCAGTTTGCTTCCCCCCCGCCATTTGTGTGTTCTCAGGTGTCAAGGTAGCTCTTCTGTGGTCTCACATCAGCATGGTGTCGCAGTAGTGGCAATCCCTGCTGAATCTACTTAAGGCTTTCATATTTATCATGTAGCCTGGTACCCACCACAGCTGGCACAGGTTTCGGACACGTCCTGAGAGAAATGTCTTTGCCTTGGCCAAAATCCATGGGATTTCTTATTATTATTACAGGCTGTGGTCTTGCATCCTATGAAGTTGCTCACTTGCACTTTAAGGACCAAAAAGCTAATTGCAGCCTGGATACACTTGCCCAATTCAAACTGAGTCCAATTTGAATTTATGTGCCCATGGTTCTCAACCTTTCAAACCAGTCTGTTAAAGGAAAACCGTTCTTAAAAGGGCACTTTGTCGAAATAAGACAATTTAACTCTATAAGGGATCATTCCTGCTAAACCAAAGCATATGCACCTTCATGTATCTTATAAGCTTCTCCTTGGTAAAGCAAGTTTTAGCACATTTTAAAGTGGATAGGGAAAGTTGGCAGGGTGCCAGGTGGGACAATGAAATGTGGTTATCTAAACATTGGACTACACAATAGTGTGAGCTATCAGAAAGTATAAAATGCATGAGAATTGGTGTGTAAGCAATAAGACATTAAACATAAAAATAATTACACACAAAATAGCCCCCCTTCTTGTGGGAATAACACACTGTCAGACACATCTCAACATTCCTACATCATAACACTTAAAACAAAACAAACTAATTAAATATCAGTTGCATATCTTGACACAGTTGTGATCTTTTACGCATGTATCTTTTGAATCCTGGAGCACAGAGGCTTGAGGTTCAAGTGAAAAGATGTCCTTGCAAGTCAACTCCACCCCCCTTTGTCAGGCCCACTCCCCTGGCAGTCTATATCCTTTGAAAGAGATAGCTGTGGGCACTTGAAAACTCTGGTGTCTTGTGATGACGGAAGAACTGAGTTGAGGGGTTGTTGCTGCTTTTCATCATTGCACATCTGTATAGGTGATATCCTGTAAGGGGCAGGGTTTTGGGGCTTAAAGACAGTTAGAAAAGGGAGGGGGCAAAAGGCAAAAAGGATGTCCTTCGGTTTCTGTTGGAAGCTGCAAATAATAAAAATCTTAGCGAATTAAGCGTTTCATTCATTCCAATATTATTATCACATTTTCCTATAACTACTGTTATTATCTGCCAAGTTCATTTGCTTTCCTTCACTTTGGAGAGAAAGAGAACTGTAAAAAATACAAAGGTTAAAAAATACAAAAGAAAGCAAAAAATTAGATTACCAGTCAGATGAAAACAAACTTGACACAAAGACATCAGATTTAGAAAAGAATTATTATTAAATATATTATCAAAACCACGCAGATTACTACTAGACTGAAAAAAATGGGAAAACCATGGGGAAAAAACTTTAAATTCACCATGTGCTATTTGATAAAAGAACTTCATGAAACTGACTTTCAACATGTGATGAACATGTCCCCAAAGTAAAACACACACACACACAAAATGACCTATGAGGAACCAAATAAATAAATGCTAAAACACACAATTAATAAGTAACCTGAAGTAATCTGTTTTGGCATTCTAACATCGCAAATGAAAATAAAATAGTGTTTCTTGATGTGACAACATCAACTGTAATGTTAATACTGGGAAATGAGTTAATACCAAGAAAATGAATGGCAATTTAAAGTTGTGCAGGTACCTTGCACTAGCCAAAATGACAGAATAAGAAATGCTCAGGCAAAAAGGTAAACAAATACCATTCCACAAACAATGTTTGGTTGTGGAAGTCACTAATATAGCATGGATTCAGACTTGTTTCACAGAACAGAAAGAAAGTTGCTGTGGGAGGAAAAAGGGACAAACACTTTGTTATCGGGGTTCACATATCCTGTTAAAAGGGAAAATTATTTCATGTGAGAAGCTTGTCAGGAAATGCTGTTCCTAAAATTCCCATTGAGGGGGGGGGGATGCTTTGATATTTACCTGTGAAAAGAATTTGGCATGTTAAGATTTGAAACCTGGAAGGCTCTTGGCTTTTGATGGGCTAGTTTTTTGTTTTTGTTTTTGTTTTTGTTTTTTTAAGCCTTTTGTCTTACGTAGCCTCTGGAGCAAAGAAACATTTAGGGTGATTTCCCTCAATGGTTCAAAGTTTTTGCATTTGGATAAATTTCTCTCTGTAGTTGTCGAAGAAACCTCCTCTCCCCCTTACAGTTCCCCCCTTCCTCTCTCTCTCGTCTTTAGCTAATCTGGCCTCTGTGCATGTGCAGAGTTCATGTCTCAGCAAACGTTTTATACTATTGAAATGTTGCATCCTTTGGCTAAATTACCATCCTTTGGCTAAATTACCATTTGAATAAGGGAAAGGAAGGGTAAGGAGTAGATTTTGAAAACAGGGTTTGATTTTAAACAAAAAAGAGAAACTCAGCAATTTAGGTATTCACCAAAGCTAGCAATTTCAGCCCAAGCAAACTGAGACTGCTTCCTTTATGTACAGGAAAGGGCTAATATCCCTCTGGCCATTCGCGGAACAATCAACCGCTCTCTTATTTATGAGTAAAAATGGCCAGAGTTAGAATTCATAGGATTTTTTTTTTTTTTTAACTTCTCAGCCATTTCAGCCTTACCATTTGCAGACAAAAAAATATTATTATTATTATTAATATTATTATTATTTCCTGCCCTTTATTTACAGGAATGGTCAAGGCTAATTCTACTTGATTATTCATTTGTATGTGCTTAAACTTTGAGTAGACTTTTAAGTCTGATTTTTAAATAGTAGACAAAATGATAAACACTGTAATCACTCAAATGCTTGGTATTACCAGTTGGGCTTCACCTCTCACCTTTTAAAACTAAAGAGCAAAGCTAGGCTGAATTTCAACTCCATTACCACACCAGAATTTAAGAATTACCCTCCAATGCTTGCAGACACATGGTCTTCCACACAGCCACAAATTGGGAGAGTTGAAAGGGACCCTGGGGTCATCTAGTCCAACCCTCCAAAATATAGGGTTCACAGCAAGATTTCACAGCAAGATTTGTACTACCAAAGAGGCATACACATTTAAGTACAGATTTACAGCTGGGAAAGGAAACATCTATACTCCTGAGAGGATCTCTTATAAAGCACAGTTAAAGCAGCCCTAGATTTGATTTTTTTAAAGGGAATACACAAGTGTTGCCCCCTCCCCTCTTTGCAGTTTCCTTTAAAGGAAGCTTACTCGGGAGTAAATTTACCTAGCACAGAAGTAAGAAGGGAGAAACCAACTGAAAGAGGCAGAGTGAAACAAGGGGGAGGGGGGGCATTTTCTAACAAAAGAGGCCATGAAGTCTTATAGAGACTGATATCAGGAGCCTTACAATAACTCTTCTGTCCAACCAAATCAAAGTTGAAACTGGACTCAAATATTTTTTCTTAGAATGAACACCATACTTTTATAGGCATACGCTTAATGAAATACATACACTGCATTTTAGCTTGAGAGAGCAGTTGTGCTCAACTAGGCTTTTGCAGCAGAAACATTAGGTAAACTTCACCTTCCAAAATAGACTGGAGCAAATAAAACATCATTTACCATTAGACTTAAAATCACCCTCCTCACTTAAACTACAGGAAGGAGGTGGGGTAATCCCCCTTTCAGAACACAAGTAGCACATATACAGGATCTTACCACTTGGGAGGAAAACTCTCTTTTAGAGCCTCTCTCAATTAACAAACATTTGCACACTCCATTCTCCATTTTGTTTTGTTTAAGATTGATAAGGCGCAACATGGCTTCCTTAGATTTAAAATTTTGAAGCAAGCTTGCAATTTAAAACTATGTGCATTTAAGAACAGTCTGTGGATGCCAAGGCCAATGTAAATACAAACCCTTGAAATATTTCTAAATCTTTGAGTACATCTCTTATTCATTTATTTTATTTTATTTTATTTTTATTATTTATTTTTTATTTTTTAAGAGAAACTAAAATCTCTAATGCGTGGGCTCTCAGGCTGGGCTGTTATTATATCTACTGCCTTCTGAGCACCATTAAGTTTACAGTTTCATGTTCCAGCTGTAGGCTACAGTTTAACAACACAAACTTAACCATTTTTGCCCCTTTATTTTATTTCTATTTTTTCTCTAATTGGAGATGACAAGCTGGAGGGGCATATTAGAGTCCTCTCTGGGGCAAAAAGGCTTCATGGAAGCTTTGTTGCCAGGAGGAGTCCAGCTAGGGTGTTTAGTGAGCTCCCATTCTCTCATATGTTATTTTTGGGCTTTTTTTTTTTTTCGTTAACAAAGTACGCTAAAGACAGAAAGAGTGGAAACATACACACAAGGGAGGAAAGGGGGCAATGGTAAAGAAAGGGGGGACAGATAAAAGATCCTTTCAGTACTCAAAGTACCCTTGACTAACACAATTCCTACTTATCTATAAACCACGAATTAAATTCTGGAAATCTCAAACCTGAACCTGAAACAAAACCACGGGTCTCTCAGCCCAGAAACTCAAACCACGGGTCTCTCTGCCCGGAATTCCTTTACCTCAGCGCTGCTTCACAAGACTAGTCCTAGTGTGGGGCCCCACTTCGTGAACCGCCCCTTCTACCCTCCACGACAGCCTCCTGCCTAGCCTTTGAGACTAAGTTTGGGCTCCCTACTGGACGCCTGCGCTGTGCAGTGCCAGATTGGGGTCCGAGAAAACAAAGTTTTGAAAGGGGAGCAAACGACCTTGCGTTCTCACATACCCAGGTCATCCCTAACAAAGGTCGCCAGGCAGGAGGGGAAGGTTCATTTGTATAGTTAGGGTAGGTGGAGAGTAAGAGAATACTTGAAAGACTCCCCTGGACGACTCCGAGAGAGGGATGTCAGAGAAACAGTAAAAGAGCCACGCTTTCCCGGACTCAATTCCAAGACGGAAAACGGGGGAGAAAAGAGATAGAGAGATTAAGATGTTCCTGGACGACCCCGGGGGGGAACATCGGAAAACAGCAAAAGGTACCACAATTTCCCCGGCCACACACCGTGTAAGAAATTGAGGGGAGAGAAAGAGAAAGGTTTTGGCGTACCCAGACGACTCCGAGAGGTATGCGCCACACAGTAAAGTTCCGCGATCTCCCTGGCCACTTTCCGAAGGGGAGAATCGGGTTAGAAAAGGGTAAAGTTAGAGCGCACCCGGCCGACTCCGAGGGGCTACGCCAGAAATGAAAGAAGGAAAGTCTGGCTGTCGTGGGGTCGTTACTTTTCCACCCCCCTCCCAATGCATTTACTTCAAACCATACTCACGTTCGAAGATGTCCCCCGCAAATCCCAGGATCCTTTTCTTTTTAGCCGGCTTGACCTCGCCTTTGCTCCCCTGGTTGAGCTTTTGGTGACGATTGATTACCGCCCGCAAAGAGGAGGCAGGGAGAGGAAGAAGGATCCCTGGGCTAAGGTTGCCCAGTGGCGCCCGATCCCTTCTATCTCCCCTCTCACCTTTACAGGAGAACCAAGTGTCCCTGAGTCGCGGTCGCCAACTGTTAACGGAAAAATCTGAGGGCTCTCTTGGACAAAAAGTAAAGACACCAACCAGGATAACTTGGAGCAAAACAGCAGCCTGTAGGCTTGGCCTTTATTGATCTGTTGCAACAGGGTGTTTCCCTCACTAGCAAGAGAGAGGAAAGACCCAGAACAATGGGCTGCAAGACCTTATAAAAACTTTTGAAATTCCCCTCCTCTAGGTCAAGCCCACCCCCAGAAACATCATGCATATATTACAGAAAGGAGGGGTTGACATCATGCATACATTACAGAAAGGGTTGACATCATGCATACATTACAGAAAGGAGGGGTTGAGGGAGGAGTTGTGGTGGTAACCTGAGTGTCCTGTCACCTGGCTGGTTCCTCCTTTCCCCCTCCCCATGAGTACTTTCCAGGTGACAATGGGGAGTTTGCAGTTTCCTGCCCCCAGAGGGAAGATCTGATCATTGTCCTTTGTTTCAGCCTGTGGTGAATCCACTGTTCTTTATGATTTTGATTGTCTTCTGTCTGGGATTATCAGGGTTGACATAGCAACTGGGCAGGGCTCCTGTGGATGTGCTGGGATGGTGAAGGGATTATGGCTGCCCAGAATCACCGCCCCCCTTTGATAGTCATTGTCATATGGAGTAAAATAAAAATGGAACAGTGCAAATCCGATGTATGGTTGATTTTCTATGAATTTATAACAGAAATGTGGCATATGTAGTGCGTGAGTGTGAGTGTGTGTGAAGTTTGTGCAAACAGAATGATTGGGGTGGGGGGGTTCCTGCTACAGTTATGTTGAAATTGTTTAATAAAAATATTTTTTAAAAAAACCACAAAAAACAGGCATGGTCAATGCACTCTGTAATTGCATCAGTTTGACCCCTACTTAGCCTGCCTGCAATTGTTTTAAGTCACTTCTGGAATCATACAGATAATTCTGTCAGTCTCAAATGCGAAGTATTAAAAGTGGCAGTAATAATTATTGCTCTTTTAAAAATTCATACGTGCTACTGTCACTTTCTTGCCTGTGTTCTTAATCCCAGCTAAGATGATCATGGTCAAAATTTTGAATATCTCTTCTGCAAATGTTTTTGGGTTACCTCTACCCTAATGTTTCTCATGAATTAGGAAATTGTGTAAATTGAATCATAAAACAAACCTTAAAACATAAAATGATACCCCATGTTGTCTAGGACAGAGTTCCCCTGCTTCTCTTAGTAAGAACCAAAACATTTAATTCTAGTGAGTCTTCTCATGAGCCTAGTAGCATCTGTGCCGTATTGCCATTTGCCTGTTCTGTTGATGACAAAAATATTGATCAGCAGTGGAACTAGATAAAGCAACCTGCAGTCTACCTTAAAAACTAGGTTTATGAAGGCTTCTATAATACACTCTATATAGGAAGATGTGCCTCTGGTTCTATTGAATACAGAGCTAGGAGGAATCTGGTGTTTCTATTTGTATAGCCTACTCTGTCATGCACCAAGCTATCACTCTCATAACTTGTTTTTAAAAATCCACAAAAAACAGCAGGCAAGCAATTAGTCTCATGGTATGGAAAATAGATGTATTGTTATAAAATTACTATTTGATTGCTGTGACATTTCCCAGTTTATGTAAAAGAGGAGATTAAAGGGGCAGCAGAATGACCACTTGAACTTTAACTTTTGAATTTTAAACATTAAACTTAAACTTTAAAATCTCTCAACCATCAGTGGCCAAGCATGCCAGACACATCTATTGTTAGGGAAATGATAGGTGAATGGCTCAGAATGCCTAGAAAATAGCATGAGATACCTCTGGAAGGTGAGACTCAGTCCCCATCCCCCCACCCTAAAGCAAGGAAACAACCTAGGGAGTGTGTATGTCAAAGAACGTATGGGGGAACAAAAAAGAGGTACATACATAGAAAGGCGGGGTGCGGGTGGCGCTGTGGGTTAAACCACAGAGCCTAGGACTTGCCAATCAGAAGGTTGGCGGTTCGAATCCCCGCAATGTGGTAAGCTCCCGTTGCTCGGTCCCTGCTCCTGCCAACCTAACAGTTCGGAAGCATGTCAAAGTGCAAGTAGTTTACTGTGGCGGGAAGGTAAACAGCGTTTCCGTGCACTGCTCTGGTTCGCCAGAAGCGGCTTAGTCATGCTGGCCACATGACCCGGAAGCTGTATGCCAGCTCCCTCGGCCATTAAAGCGAGATGAGCGCCGCAACCTCAGTCGGCCACGATTGGACCTAATGGTCAGCGGTCCCTTTACCTTTACCTTTACCTTTACATAGAAAGGCAAAAGCACAGAGCTGAGCTGTAAGCTGAAGGCATCTAGGGGTGCCTCTCTCTAGATCTGAAAGTGAGGAAACAGATCTGCTATACTGTCTGCCTTCAACTGTTCTCAATTGTAAATAACCCAAATATTACAAGTACACCATAACTTCCAGACTCTGCTATTGTTTTGCAGCAAAAACAATAGTTTGATTTTTATGGTGTTAGCTTTCATGGACTACAGTCCACTTTATCAGATCTCTCCTTCCAAAGTAAGCTAAACCCAGCTAGCACTGTTTCATGAATGTCACACCATTCAGGGAAGTGGTGAACCCTATTCGTTGTTTTGTTTCATTGGTTCCATGGTTATTCTTTTCTGAACATTGCTCTGTTCACCAGTCCCCACCACAGCTGGAACTTCATCTTACCGTCTTCCTCTTTTGAAAGAAGGAACTAATTGTGTGGTGTGGATTTTGGTTGTAAATTTCAAAGCTACATATGCAATGTTTGTTTTAAGGGTGTGGAGAATGAGCTGATAAGCGTCAAAGTGAATTTCCAGTGTGTAAATTTGTCAAAATTCCTAAGTTTAAGCAAAATAGGAAAGGGAGTTGATGAACCTGCATAAAACTTAACTGTCCCTTCTTCAACTGGGCATTGGTCTGGCAGAATTCTGGACCGTCCAAAGATTTTTCAACATATTTTGAGGTTGCCAGTTCTATACAGCATGCCTATCTTGTAAAATCACATCCTATCTTTAAGATAGTTTGGGAAATGCAGACATATTTGTTTTAATGTAGTTAACTCTCTTTCTACCTATTGCTGTGCAGTGGAGTGGACTTCTGCATAAAAATGCAATTATGCTTTATGGCTACTATTTACAGAAATAGCAAAGTGATATATAAATGTAAGATATAATCAGAATAAGAATAAGAATAATTCAGTTGTATATTTCTTAATAAGTATGTTTACTTATTCAGTCTAAACCACGGAGCCTAGGGCTTGCCGATCAGAAGGTTGGCTGCTCGAATCCCTGCGACGGGGTGAGCTCCCGTTGCTCGGTCCCTGCTCCTGCCAACCTAGCAGTTCGAAAACACGTCAAAGTGCAAGTAGATAAATAGGTACTGCTCCAGCAGGAAGTGCACTGCTCTGGTTCACCAGAAGCAGTTTAGTCACGCTGGCCACATGACCCGGAAGCTGTCTGCAGACAAATGCTGGCTCCCTCGGCCAGTAAAACGAGATTAGCGCTGCAACCCCGGAGTCGTTTGCAACTGGGCTTAATGGTCAGGGGTCCCTTTACCTTTACCTATGTTTAGGATTGCAGCCTAAATATAACCCTACCTTCAGATATCTTGCAAAGATGCATGAAGTCCATACTATTAGTAAAGGTAAAATGTAAAGGACCCCCTGGACAGCTAACTCCAGTCAAAGGTGACTATTTTGGTGTTGCGCTCATCTTGCTCCAGGCCAAGGGAGCCGGCATTTGTCCACAGACAGCTTTCCAGGTCATGGGGCCAGCATTATTAAACCGCTACTGGCACACGGCGGACCATGATGAGTGCCAGAGCACATGGAAACGCTGTTTATCTTCCCGCCACAGCAGTACATATTTATCTACTTGCACTGATATGCTCTCAAACTGCTAGGTTGCAGAAGCTGGGTCAGAGCAACGTTCACTCACCCCGTTGCGTGGATTCAAACCACCGACCTTCCGATCAGCAAGCCCAAGTGGCTCACTGTGGTAGCTCAAACTGAACAATACATCAGGACTGAGCTATGAATCTCACTTGAATCTCTTCTCTGCCAAGAACATGCTAGGTGGCTCTTGGTAGCCTCTCATTCCCTCAGCCCCACCCCTTTAGCCTGCAATAAAGAGATAATAATAACTCTTCCTTGCAGAAAGATGCACGTTTTCTAACAATATAATGCATGTGAAATAACTGAACACTTGCAAGCTAAACACTATATAAACACTAGGCATTATTATGGGTTGTTGAAGTGTCTTGCTGATAAGATTGTTGGCTAAAATCATGAGTTTTGTGTGATCGCTGCCAGCTTGATAAAGTTTGGCCTCATCAAGCATAAACAGTGAGTCAATTTGGAATGTGCTCTTAGCTCCTACTGCTTTTGACACAAAGGCAGAGTATTTTGCAGGATTAAATTGTCATGATCCAAAGATCTGCTGAGCCACGCAAACAGAGGATATTGAATGACGTCACCATCCCTAGAAGGCTCCAGCCATGCCCCAGATCCTGTTAACCTTTTATCTACTCTGCACTTAGCACCAGACAATGTGTTTCAACCACCCTTCTTTCTGGTACAAGTTTATATATGTCTTTCAAAATAAATCTTTCCCAACTTAATTTATTGTAGTGCATGTTTGCCAGGTGTTAGAATGGCTAATAAGGTTGCTAGTGTTGTAACTATACTTGTCTTCCCTGCACCCCTGGCAGTTTAATTTATTAACTGTGAGAGACTCTGAAGGCAAGCGGCATCGTCTGCCTCGTGGAATACTTTCTTCATAAACGAAATCAATATGAGCCTTTGCTACTGCTGTTAATTCATAAGTTTTTCTGCACTGCTTTCTTTTTGGGTTTTTTGAAGCAGCTTATAAAACAATAAGTACTAAAATATGCACATTGACGCAGCAGGTAGGAGGAGTTCAGTGGTGGGGAACTGACAGCCCATGGCCTGAATTAGGCCCGACAGTGGTTCCAGTTTGGCCCTTGAAGCTGGTTCCCACATCCACATCTACCTGTCTTGTATCATATGTGATGTCGGGTGTGGGGCAGGTAAGACTCGTCCAAAAAGGAACAATCAGAAACTTAAAAGTGCAATCCAAATGGCTGAGGGAGGAGAGAAGGGAGGCTCCCTTCCTCTGAGGGAAAAGGACCAGAGGAGGCGTTGCTGAATGAAACTAAAAAGAGAGATAGAAGGTGCTTTTAAAAAAGAAAATGAAATGGATATAATGGAAGGAATGAGTGAAAGTGGTCGTTTGGGCAGAGGGGATAAGATACATTAAGTGTGAAAAGTGGAGGAGAAATCATAGCAGATGACTAAGAACAGTTTGAGAAGCATGGGGGGCATAAAATAAAAAGCTTCCCAAGAGCTTCTGGATTAGTTACCCCCTCCCCCAAAAAAGGATTTGAGTCAGAATGCTTCCACAGCCATTGTCTGTATTTAACAGGAATTCTGTAATTCTACAGGCAGCTTCCCACAAGTAAACGGCAAAGAATTTCTGCATGATGCATCCATAAAATGTACTGTGTTCCCTCACTACACCATACCACCTAAATAACACATCTCTTAGGCATGGTCTTTAACAGCCGCAATTTGGCAGCATTTTGGAGCTTGTGTGAACATGGAAATTCCTTAACGCAGCAAGTTAAATGGGAAGGGTTTTTTGTTAATTGAATTCACTTCTATGGGATGTGCTTTGGCAGAACAACTGAGTTTCACAGAAAGTGACTCATCAGGCATAACCTGTCACTTTTACTGCCTTTCTCAAAAAGGTTTACTTGAAGTGCAATGTCAGTTGCGGAAGATCTTCTTGCTAAGATCTGTAACCTTTGCCTCTATTTTAAAAGAATCTCACTCCTTCTGAATAAAACCTACTACGGGTCACCCAGTGCCTGCCACTCCAGTGGGAGAGTTAACATGCTGAAATCTTTTGTCTTGTAATCATCACCATCCAACGTTTCTTTTTTTCTTTTTTTCTTTTTTATGTGCAATGTTGGGTTTTGAAGGAGTGCAGATCATCCTTAAAAATTCCTCCCTCAGTGGTTCTCTCCCACTCCAGCACTTCATGCCTATTCACAACCACAATACACCGTTTTTGTGGTGCCACGTTTAGGACTGCATAATTACAGCCAAGTAAGGTCACGTGGTGAATGGTGATATCATAGTATTACATAGTCAGTCAGATTTGGCTGTGTGATGTCACCGAGGAGGGAACTGCCCTTCCATTGCACTTACTTTGAGTGGGGGTGAGTGAGGCGGGTGGAATCTACCTGTGCTACCCTCATAACTGAGCAATGCCACCTGTTGTGCTGTACTTCTCACCAGCACAGCCTGGTAAGATCCCTCCCCACATTTCCATTCTCACAGGGCTCGGAACAATGGCAGACTTTGGGCGCTCAAATCAGTGGTGCCCGGTGCAATGCTAAAATCTGGCACCTTCCACCTCTCGCAGTCTGCTCTCCAGCATTGCAGTGGCGCCCCCTGCAGCTCGGCGCCCAGTGCGGCCAAACCGGTCATGCTACCCTAAAACCGCCTCTGCTCAGAATATTGATGGAAATGCATGTTCATTTAGGCATTCTGCTGGAAAAAAAATGCACTCTGGATGGAAACGATTCATATTCAGACATGGATGTCGCCCATTCTCAGTGCACTACTTGCAATGGGTTTCGCATTCAGGTTCACTTTCGGCAGTACATTTGCATTGCCCTGAACAGTAGTTCTTTTGGAGATGCCATGAAATGCATGGCTCTCCCACCACGGTTCAGTGCTATTTAAGTGGTTCCCTTTGGCTGGATCATGCCCTAGCTTTGAAACAAATACAAAACAAGCTCGTGAATGGCATATCCAAATCTTGCTTACTAATTTCACAAGCAAAGCTTTGAAAGCATAATGTAATAATCAGAAAGTCTAAGTTTCCTTAGGCTTAACAAGGAGGAGAAAATTTTGCGAAGTTGGAGGGGTTACCTCAGGCTGCAAAGCTGAGTAGTCCCTTATCTTGTGTCCCTTTAGGCTTCATTAACACAGTCCGCCTTGCGCTGTATCTCTCTCCCGCAGGAGTAGGCTCTTGGCATCAAAGTCACAAGTATTTTTCTTGTTTGGAGATAGTTTAACCCCCTTTCTGCCAGCTATGAGATATAGTGACACATTCCCCAATACACCCTTTGACTCTTACTAGATTTTAGAGAGAGAATATATTCGCCTTGAGATTGAAATTCAGTTCTGCCACAGATGCCACCAGTGAACACTGTAAATGGTTTATATAAATTCTACAGGCCAAACCTGTGTCTGTGCTAAGAAGAGCAGAAGCCACATCACAGTTGGGTTTGCCAGCTCAAATTGTCAAGGGTTTAGAGGGGTGTACATATGGTAATTTAAAGTGAATTCCAGGGGTGCCCTGTGAATATTTTCCGTGCTGTCCGCATGACATCTCTGTTACCGAAATGAGTTTAACATGCATTAAATGTAATGTTTGTATGCACTGAAGTTTAAAAACTTGGGTAAAGGTTTGCATTTGCAAAGTAGAGAGGTTTGCAAAGATTAGGCACGAAAGGTAAGGTTTCACTCTGACAAATGCAGAAAAACAGGATGGGTGTTCCATTTCAGGTTAATTGATTAGTCCTGCAATGATGATACAAGCAAATTGCTTAGGATCTCTCTCTGGGACCAGAGAGAGGAATGTTTATTTAACTGTATTAAGGACTAAAAGAATACGGGATCACATTGCTTGCTTGTTTAAGAACAACGTGTTATGTTGTATCTTGCAATGTTTCTTTGTAACTGTTTTAAGTTTGAAACTCATTTTTGTGGTGGAGAGCATTCATATCTTCTCTGCACAAGGTCAAGTTCAGGGATTCTGTTGCAGCAACTCTTGCAACCTCCTCCTCATCCAAGTGGCAGACTCCACTTTGTTCCTCTTTAATTTGGATTTTCCTGATTCGTTGAGAATGTGGCAATGGGGCTGGAAACCAACATAAAAGTGCATGCCAGCCAACTGTGGACACACTGAAAAGCATTTTGTTTGTGGGTGGGCTTATCTCTCTTTCTTTAGATATGTGGTGACAAAGGTCAGGGGTAATCAAAACTGTAGTTCAGCAACATTTGAAGGGCACCATTCAGCTCCCCCTGTTGTCTATCAAGACTTGGGAAGCACTTCAATAGTTTCTAGCCGTAATCAGTGGCGTAGCGTGGGTTGTCAGCACCCGGGGCAAGGCAAGTAATTTGCGCCCCCTCTGCCCTAGGGGCAGAGAGCTGCGAGTGCGAGCGCGCCCCCCCCAGATGTTGCGCCCGGTGCGGCCGGCCCCCCTGCACCCCCCACGCTACACCACTGGCCGTAATACCGAGGACATAATAAAATATTCACAAGGACAAGTCCTACTGCGTCACTGAGTAAAAACCTGAGGGTTGCTAACTAGGAATGGGAAAGAGAAATACTTGACTCTTCTATTGTGATTGAAACAGTTGTTGCTATGACTCGTCAGCTGCTTTTCTATTGACTTAGAAGAGCTTCTTGGAGCTGACAGACTTTCTGTTTTTATGGTTTACAGCTTTCAAAATTGCCTGATCTCCAGGGTGCATAGAAAGTTCAATAAATCCTTCTCCTCAGGAGGCAGCGTGGGGAGGCAACTGTGGATATTTGTATTGCTGTTCTGGTAGAAGACATAAGGGCAGAAATGGGTTGTGCCTGTTCTAGTGTATAGCATAACCAACAGTCATCAGCAAAGCTTTCCAGTGAACGCTGAACCGGTTATTTGCATTCCTGCTAAAAGCAGATAGACAAGAACAGAAATATTAGATAACGTAGCCAGTTCACACACTGTCAGACTCTTGCATAACCAAAGAACCTTCGCCCTGGAATTGTCAGCTTTTGAAGGCTCACTTCTTTTCTTACATCCCAAATATATATATTTTTTCGTTCGACAATATCATGGTAAACCACCACAACTGCCTGTGGATTATGCTAAGGGAGCAGGGTGGGGAAGGAAAATAAGTGGGGTCTTATGTTAGGTCTGGAGTACATTCAGCATCCAGTGTGAGTGTCACTAAAGGCGACCCAGATTTCCAGATACGCAGCAGAGGTTAGTCCATTAGGGCACTGACTCACCAACCTTAGCCTCCTCTTAGCCAGCCCACACCTGCCTGCCTTCTTACTCAGACCCTCCAAGTGTCCTTATTTTACAGTCCCAGATTTACAGAAGCCATCCCGGTTTCTGATTTGATCCTGGAATATCCCACTTTCCCCTATTTTCATCGGAGAAATGTTGGAGGGTATGGAATAGGATGTCCCTATTTCCACTGGAGAAATGTTGGAGGGTATGCTTACTTACAACAACTCAGGGCATGGCTGTGCCAGTCCTTGGCTCTGGCTCATGATTGTGATACTCCTGTCTGCCATACTACTCCAAGTGGGCATCAGCCACCACTCCTCTGGCAAGACCCTGCCTCCCAGCCTTACTGATGTGGTCCAAAGGAAATCAGAACAATATGTTTGGCAGCAGGTTGGTTGGAGGAGTGGCTGGAAGGAGTCACACAAAGGCCCCATCCTACCATCTTAGGGACTCCACTCCTCATTTGTGTATGGCTTACTCCTTGGCCTTTTCTTCTCCTGAAGATAGCCTGCAAGGCGGCGGAGGTTTAGGTTCAGCGTTTTCCATATCCTAGATCAAGGCAAACTAAGGCCCAGGGGCCGGATCCAGCCCAATCGCCTTCTAAATCTGGCCAGAGGACGCTCTGGGAATCAGTGTGTTTTTTACATGAGTAGAATGTGTGCTTTTATTTAAAATGCATCTCTGGGTTATTTGTGGGGCATAGGAATTTGTTCATTATTTTTTCTTTTTTAAAATATAGTCCTGCCCCCCACAAGGTCTGAGGGACAGTCGACCGACCCCCTGCTGAAAAAGTTTGCTAATCCTTGTCCTAGATGTCTGCCTTCCCATATTTTTTCCACTTTTATGGCAGAACACCACTATAGGCAGCAAAACAGAGCACTTTTATTTTTAATGAGACTAATTCCATAATTAAAGCACCCCTTCCACCACCAACCCCCTGCAGGAAGAGAAGCTGGCATTGCAGCAATTTGGAGAAGCTATTAATCAGATACTTTTTATCAGCCCAGATCAACAGGCGATAATACAGCAGGCTAAGCCTGCAAAGCAGGAGACTTTCAATTAATGTTAAATGGGACTTTTGTTTGTTAAACAAAACTTGTGCGTGAACATTATAGAATGATTGTGGCCATGGGGAAGGGCATTGCTGGGTAATACTACAGTACATTGCTGTAAGTGCCACGTGGAACCTCTCTCTGCTGTGGAAACACCCCAAGCGATGTAAAGCCAGGATGATAACAAGGGCTGTTTTTCATTTATTCCCACTAAGTTGAAAGCTGCACTGTCTAACACAGCTGAGGGGGCTGAAAGTCACCCATTGCCCTCAAAACAGGGATAACTGGGGGCAGGTTTAGTTCCCAAGATGCAGGTGGCACTGTGGTCTAAACCACTGAGCCACTTGGGCTTGTCGGTCAGAAAGTCCGCGGTTCGAATCTGTGCGATGGAGTGAGCTCCCATTGCTCAGTCCCAGCACCTGCCAACCTAGCGGCTCAAAAGCGCACCAGTGCAAGTAGATAAATAGGTACTGCTATGGCAGGAAGGTAGACGGCGCTTCCATGAGCTCTGGTTTCCGTCACGGTGTTCCATTGCGCCAGAAGCGGTTTAGTCATGCTGGCCACCATGATCTAGAAAGCTGTCTGTGGACAAGCGAGATGAGTACCACACGCCGTAGTCACATTTGACTGGACTTAACCATCCAGGGGATCCTTTACCTTTTACCTTTTAGTTCCCAAGCTAACTGTGCACACTTTTACCGGGGGGGGGGGCAAAAGCACAGTGCTTCATTGATTTCATTATATTTTCATGCAGACATTTCAGGTACATTAGATTCATTGGGTATTGATTACATATAGTCTTTTCTGCAATTTCAGCAACATAATCAGATTCCTTACAGTCTTGTGGGATAGTTTGCACTGCTACAGAAACAACAGGGTGGCCTTTCAAACTATTTAATTAAGCTGATGATAAACTTCGCTTTCCTTAAAAGACATTTCCATGTTGCTTTTCATCTGGGAAAGAAATAAACTTCACATCCGTGTTGTTGTGGAGAGGAGTAAAAATGCTTTGACAACAAAATGCAAATATAATTTAATTACTGGTGATATGTCAGATTCAATCCCCTGACCAGTTTTTCAGGTCTTCTAAAAGGTACTAGTTAACTGCTCTGCATTCTTGTGTCACTCCAGCCTTTGGCAATTCCCTCAAGGATGATTAGCAAGATTGGGAAGTAGGAACACAGTTGCTGCTGTTATAGTCGAACATTCTTCTGTATCAAAAAAAAATTGTGAGCACTGCATTTTAAAGCCATTAATATAAAAATAGAATATAAGAAACGCGGGGTGCAAGCTGTTTCCCCCATGTAAATTAAATATTCGGAAGAACAAGAGCTGATTAAATCCATATGTCCTCAAAATTGTTGATCTGGAACAGTCTTTTGTAAAAATGCACCTTATATATTATATAAGATGACAGGTACATCTAAGCACCTCCCAAGTCCTGTTCGCTCATTGCTCAGTGCCATGTGTTCCATCAGATGTGTGAAGAAGGAGCAGCTGGAGGACCACATCTGATGGCCATTGCATCTAACAGCATCCCCAATGTCCAAGCATTTGGCTGAGCATGTAAAAGGGCAGAGGTGTGCCTGCACATCCTGCCCCCAGTGTCCCCAGTCTGAAGAAAAGCCCCCACGGCCAGGGGAGTTGGAGGGTGGGATTTGCATGCATGGCCCTGCAGTTTAAGGGACGTGGGTGGTGCTGTGGGTTAAACCACAGAGCCTAGGACTTGCCGATCAGAAGGTCGGCGGTTCGAATCCCCGCGATGGGGTGAGCTCCCGTTGCTCGGTCCCTGCTCCTGCCAACCTAGCAGTTTGAAAGCACGTCAAAATGCAAGTAGATAAATAGGTACTGCTCCAGTCGGAAGGTAAACGGCGTTTCCGTGCGCTGCTCTGGTTCACCAGAAGTGGCTTAGTCATGCTGGCCACATGACCCGGATGTTATACGCCGGCTCCCTTGGCCAATAAAACGAGATGAGCGCCGCAACCCCAGAGTCGGCCACGGCTGGACCTAATGGTCAGGGGCCCCTTTACCTTTTTATCTTGCAGTTTAACCCTTTGTGTGTTCAGGGTAACACCTGTTTCCTCTCCATGCATTGAATGAAAGCGTGGAGGAGATTGTCTGAAGGAAGCTGACCTTTTTAATCCTACATTTCCACACATAATTTTGCAAACACCTCTTGTTGCCTTACCCCTTTACAAGTTTGGTGGTGTATATTTAAACCATTTTAGGCATACACGTAAAAAATAATTATTTGAGATGTGAGATGTGGCTTACAATTCTTCTTTAAATTATGACGGTTTTCTCAGATTCTATGGGCACATGATACATAACTGTCTGCACCTAGCTGCGAAAAAATCAGTATGGGGATGGGATCCAAATATGAATTCACGCCTTGATGTTTGCAAAAAGTTGTGATCTGATCCTCAGTATTCTTATAAAATTACCAATTTGCGTCTTGAGAGCTTCTTATTGATTGGTAGGCTTTTTAGCCCGTTGTACTAACACAATAGAAAATACATTGGAGTGTGTGTCACCTGGTTAGATAATATTATTACATTCGATGTAATTTCTGATATTACGGTGGATGCTTTGGTCTGGTGCTGTGAAGATATTTTAATGTACCCTGATAAGTGTGTTAACACATAATAGGGAACTCACAATGGTTACGCACCACTGTGTCCTTTCTGAATTAGAGTGGAGATGAGCATTTTAACAGGAGATAACTAGGAAGGCATCGCTGAAAGATTTATGGATGGCTTTGTTATTATGGGGATAATGGAAGACATTACAATATACCACCGAAAACAGGGTGAAATGGGGGTGACACATGTTGGAAATCAATCATTTTTAGTGTGCTTTGGCTCATGTGAAATGCAATTTTATAGCAACGGGTCATCTGACCTACCCAGTTTCTAGAGCAAGGTTACTGCTAGTAGGACACTTTCTGGTGTGTTGTCAGCTACTTATTTTTTCCCCATTCCAACCAATGGAGCAGATACTCACTTCCCCTGGGAGATTATTCTGCTGCCTAATAGATTTCTCTCAACTCAAACCCACTTGTTGATTCATAATCCTTTTGACGTCAGTGAGAGTATACACATGAGGAGGGCAAGAAGGCTTTGCCGCCTTTTTCCAAAGCAGACTGGTGGCCTGATCCTAACTCTGATGTGCCAGCACGCGTATGCTTCAGAAAAGATACAGACAGCTGTTCCTGCTACCTAGTCCATCGTGGCTTTACATCAAGCTGGTGTGTTGCTGGGATGCTACAGCAGCACTAAAAATGGTGCAATTGTTTTCATTGTTGTGTTTTGAATTGTTGCAACCTGCCCTGAGACATCAGGGTGCAACTAGGGTTGATGTCTGAAATATACTCGGAGTCCTGTAGTGATTTCATGCTCTTTACTACAGCTTGTAAAACAGTGATTGAATCTTCCCCCAAACCTCAGGCTTTTATATACACTATTTACACAATGAGTCCCGTCTGATTGGCTGATTCTGCTTCCCTCCTGGAGCCTGATTGGTCTTTTCCTGCAGGCCAATCAGTTGTTGCATTCTATGACCCTACCAGCCTAATAGGCTGATTAACTTCTTCCTGGAGCCTGATTGGTCTTTTCCTGCAAGCCAATCAGTTGTTTCATTCTAGGATCCTACTTGCCTATTGTTCTAGGATCCAAGCTTAGTACATAACAACATCCATCCGTAGAAAAACGTGATTGCCTTTTTTTTTTTGGAGAAAAGTGTTCCCTGTCCTGTTTGGGCTTTAAATGGGATGCCTTTTTTCACATATTTATCCTCCTCAAAACTATGCAGGCAGTGGAGACGGCTCAATTGACTAGCAAACTCAGAAGAAACTCAAAGCAAAAATTTGTGGAAAAATGGGATGGTTATAGAAGATATGTTCAAAAATATAATAATAGTTTTGACTCCGTGCTAGCATTCGAGTGATAGAGGAACTAAAAGGAGGTGGATAACAATTAAGGATTTATTATGTTTTCAGAACGTATTGGAAAAATTATATAGAAAGGTTTATTTTTGTGTGCATTCGATTGTAAGATAAAATACATGCAAAGGGACTTGACAGGAAGTCAAAGTTGAAGAAAAGATTTTGTAAGATAAAAGGTGAAAAATATTTATTTTCATTATTATTTTGTGTGTGGGTGTGGGTATATGGGTGCCTGCATATATGTGTGTTTTTGTATGGAATGTTTGGGAGGAAATAAGACGGTAAATAACAAATAAACTAAATATTGATGTATGTGATTTTTGTTTCTTAATTATATTTGGTGGTAGTGTGGTTGTGTTGTTTTTTGTGGCATAAAACCATTCAATAAAGATTAATTTTTTAAAAACAACTATGCAGGCAGAGGGTGGGTCAGGTGGGGGGGAAGAGAGCGAGGGTCTGAGCGGGAGTTTGTGCCAGCAAAGGCTGAGTCTATGAGGACGAGAGCAAGAGTTATTATGGGATGCAGGCAGAGGGTACAGTGGGGCCAGGAGGAGTTGTTCTTCGGTCTCTGAGTCCTCTTTGATTCCTCTTTCCATTTCATCCTTCTCTGCTCCGCTTTTATTCACCATTTCATCAATCTCAGCTCTGCTCACTTTTATTTGCTCATCAAACATTTGCTGAGGGATGCTAACAGCCACTGGAATGTCCAACAATGTATTTGCCATACTGTGTGTTCTTGCTATTATTAACAAGTCATTACAACTCCCGTCTCCACCTTAAGATCTTGACAGCATTATCTCTTATCAAAACACATTCCTTTTCCACAGAGAAGGCCTGGAGTGGCAAAATTACTTTTGATTCCAAGGCACAGTTTCGTCATGAAAGCAGAGAATTATAAATAATAATTTTAAAAATTCTTAAGCACTCAGAACTCCCTTGATTGTTTAAAGCTTTTTTGGCTCCAACAATCAGAGCATGCTTTTTGGTCTGCCTTCAACCCTTTAATGACCGACTCTTCTTAAAGCCAGAAAGTAGCTCACACACCAGATGTAAATTTCCACCAGCAGAGAAACCTCTCTCAATCATAAAATATAACCATCTCAGACATAGTTAGAGAAAAGGAAGCTTTTGCAAACCCCATTAGGGCTTTTGGGGGCAAGATATTGATTCCGCTACTCTTAAGTCTCTCACCCCGTCCAGCTTCCCAGGAGTTTACAGCTTCTCAGTCTAATTTTGAAAACTTCACTTGTGGGGGGTGTCAGGGTACAATAAACAAATATCACCCCCTCCACATAATCATATTTGTTTGCATAACGGAAGGGGGGGACTGAAGTAGTTGAAATCAATAGTCGTGCTTTGAAGGAACTTGTAAAGATATGTTTAGTGTGGAGTCCTACCAGAATCTTTTTATACACATATTTTAAAAGAATATGATGTTTAAAAAAGTTTTGCTTTTCAGTATTCCTTGATTATTGCATTACTTACTTTTCTTTCTTTTTCACTATTAGCAGAATATATTTTTCTTGATGATTGGATAAAGCAACATTGTTTTGCTTTCAGCTTGCAATATAATGGGGAAAGGTTTTAGTGATCAAGGGACTAATTCATCATCATACCAATAATTTCTGAATTATTAAAGGATATTTTCTCTATGCCATGGAGATGCTACATGCCACAGTGCTCTCTAGGGCGCAATCTATCAAATTTGTACCAGAAAGTCCATTTACTGATTCACTACGCTGTGTTGACGAAGATGACCACAGTTGCCATAAGGGTCATTTCTCCATTGTGTTGAAAGCTGCTCTCCAATTTCTCAGAAGTTTCTTCTTCTATGTTAGGGTCGCCACATTTCAAAAAGTAAAAACCAGGACACCCCAAAAGTTG
This sequence comes from Podarcis liolepis, assembly GCF_965112155.1. NCBI lineage: Eukaryota > Metazoa > Chordata > Lepidosauria > Squamata > Lacertidae > Podarcis > Podarcis liolepis. Next base: position 11,537,149 of record NC_139558.1, read on the forward strand.
TTGAGCTTTTTTTCAACAACAAAACGTCACATTTCGGATGTATGGCAGCCCTACTCTATGAAACAAGCTTCCATTTTTTTCTGCCTCTTTCTCAAGGCATTCTGAAATTTCTTTAGAACTTTCAGCTTTATGCTTGAGAGTTGGTCGAGAATGGTGTGTGCTTGTTTTCCTTTTCAGTAAACCTTTATCCAGTGCACTGAAGTTTTATCAGCTACCTTTGCTTCCTAATCTGAAAATGTCTCATGGCATGGGAGGGGTTACCTCCTAGTGTCTTTCCTTGGGCTTTACCTAAAATGTGGGAACCCAGGAATAATAATATAATAATAATTTATTATTTATTCTCCCCCCCCATCTGGCTGGGTTTCCCCAGCCACTCTGGGCGGCTTCCAACAAATATTAAAATACAGTGGTCTGTTAAACATTAAAAGCTTCCCTAAACAGGGCTGCCTTCAAATGTCTTCTAAAAGTCTGGTGGTGTGCAAACCATTGGTGTCATAGCTGACATAGTTTACAGAATGAAAAAAAGGGCACTCATTACCACCCCACAGCTACCTCAAAAGTAAGCTAAGAGTGACAAAAGCCTGTTCCCTACCCATAATAATACCATGCAATATGTAGCCGGGGGGGGGGGCAGGAAAATGAACTTTAAACTCTTGTTTTAATTTTTAATACAAGTCCTAAGCATACTGTCAGGGGTTCAGGGACAGAGGCACAGGGGAGGCAGGAGATGGAGAGCGATGGGGAAGAATCCCAGGACAGCGAGGAATAGGATGACAGTGACTCGAGGGATTCCATGAGTCTTTCCAGCGAATCAGAGGATTCCCAGAAGGGGGCGCCTGTGGTCAAGGCAAGGGGAGCCCCAGGGGGGACGCGTCAGGAGCAGGGGGCCAGCAGGGGATCCCAAAGTGGCAGCTGGAAGTCAGGACCAGCTTCCCCGCCAGAGCGCAGCGAAGGGGGTGGAGGTTCCAGTGTATCAGGGGAAGCAGCTTCGGCAGCAGAGAAAGAGGGGAGGTCGGAGCAAGCCATCCTCCCGGAAGGGGAGGGGAGTAGTGAAGGGAGTAGTGTAACTGTCAAAAGGAAGGTTAGAGGTTGGGCGCGCACGCCAAGTTCAAATGTGGAGGCGCGCGGAAGAACAGGGAGCCCGGAGGAGGAGCCAGGTCCCAAAGCCCGCAGGAGGGAGGGAGAGCAGTCTGGGGATTCAGCGTCAGGGGAATCCAGGAGGGGCGAAACCCCAGCGGGCAGGAAGACCCTGCGGAAAAGGAAAGAAAGGAAGAGGTGGAGCAGCGCAAGCCTCTTAAACTGGTGCAGGGGAGGGACTGACTCAGAGGGGACTTCAGCGGTCTAAGCGTAACAGACGTGGGGCTGCGCGCCTCGGTTGTGGAGCGAAGAATGAACTGCAATAAACATCTCTGTATATAAGAAGAACTTGGCATTGGTCTTTTGTGAGCTGAGACCTGAGGCGGCCCTGACACATACATTCTAGGAAACATGCTTCATTCAGATCAGTGAGATTGCTATTGATGGGTGGGTGTCTGGTGGATCAGCAGTTATAAATTTGAAGTTGCCTACTCAAGTCTTATTCACTTTATGCTGGTTAGTCTGGAATGAGAAAGGAGGATAAATACTATGTCCTAGCTTTCCTCCCTCTACACACAAGACAAGTTGGTTTTTACAGCTGTGTACTGTAGAAGGACAGATGCATAAATGTTTTCCTGACAGCCATCTTTCTAATTACAGTGGTACCTCGGGTTACAGACACTTCAGGTTACAGATCCTTCAGGTTACAGACTCCGCTAACCCAGAAATAGTACCTCAGGTTAAGAACTTTGCTTCAGGATGAGAACAGAAATCGTGCAGCGGCAGCAGCGGGAGGCCCCATTAGCTAAAGTGGTACTTCAGGTTAAGAACAGTTTCAGGTTAAGAACGGACCTCCAGAACGAATTAAGTTCTTAACCCGAGGTACCATTGTACAGCATTCCATCTTACTCATACTGTGCTAAGTTACTTCTGTTTCTTCTTGATGTTTGTGACCTCCAAATTATCCGTGCTGTAATAATGACAATAATTTTGGCATTCGGCTCCAGGCTTTTAATCGCATTAATAACTGTTCTGTGAATTCTCTTTACAACATGCCTACTTTCCTGGAAATTTTCGAGCCGAATAAGCACCACAGCAAGTGCTTGAGATTTTAATGCACTGTATTGCTGCAATGTAGACTAGCTGCCAAAGAACATTTCCTCATGCAACATTTTTATCTCAAAAAGGCCATGGGTACACGACCCCAAAGACAAAATGATGCAATGTGTTTTGTGACGGTTTCCAAGACACTTGCGGCTAATGCTGTAGCATAGCAGTAAACTAAAACTCCTGTTTCTTTTTTATTTGGGAGTAGCTTGCTATTTCGTGATGACCAGGTGAAATTAAACAATTCTCTCCAGCTTATTCCTCCTCTTTGGTGCTCTGGATAAAGAATTGCTTATTGAGAGAGTTTAGGGAGATCCTGAGATGATTATGTTGATGATGGTGATTAATTTCTGTACTGCCCTTCATCAGAGAAATTTTGGAGGGTATGGATGGAGCCTGACCTCACTGTGCCAGTCCATAAGCATAGAACAAAAATAGATAGAATCATAGAATCACAGAGTTGGAAGAGACCACAAGGGCCATCGAGTCCAACCCCCTGCCAAGCAGGAAACACCATCAGAGCACTCCTGACATATGGTTGTCAAGCCTCTTCTTAAAGACCTCCAAAGAAGGAGACTCCACCACACTCCTTGGCAGCAAATTCCACTGTCGAACAGCTCTTACTGTCAGGAAGTTCTTCCTAATGTTTAGGTGGAATCTTCTTTCTTGTAGTTTGGATCCATTGCTCCGTGTCCGCTTCTCTGGAGCAGCAGAAAACAACCTTTCTCCCTCCTCTATGTGACATCCTTTTATATATTTGAACATGGCTATCATATCACCCCTTAACCTCCTCTTCTCCAGGTAAGGTAAACCATCCTGGGGTAACTGCAAAACAGATAGTTCTGCATTTCTTTAGCAAGGATCATATAGTTGCTAATATTAAATATTAAAATTAAAATAAAGGTGAGCTGCTGTAGCCTAGTACAGGTTAACCCAGGCTCTGAACTGTTTATGCTGGTTTTGATGTCAGGGTTTTATTTTATTTTTGCTGTCTTGTTGTTTGTTAGTCATAATTATTTTATATTTTAAAGATTGTTCTGTTTCTAAGTAATCCAGGGAATGGTTATTGATCTATAAATGTCCTCAATAACAATAATATTAAATGTTAACAGTTATACAATGCATCTTCACGGTGTAATAATGATAACAAAGAGAAATCCCTGTATAGCTTTTCGTCCCTTCGAAATATACACATTAATTTTAAAATACAGTTTCCCCCATCTTGGCTGTCGTCCTAAACACTGTAATCAAAATCATCCATCTGATGGTATCTTCGAAAAGGTGTATGGTACAAAATGAGTGCAGTGACAGCCAGTTATTATTTATTGTTGCTATAATCTTATCTTTGTGATTGAAGACTGCTATTATCAAGGTCAAAAGAGTGAGGGGTGTTGTTTTAAGTTCATATTTTTGACCAAAGTATTTTAGTTCCAATATACTTGTGCAGTTGCTCAAAGTAAAATGACATTTCAGTTGGGATGCAGTAAAATCAATACATATATACTGTACAGCCTTCATTTTAATTTTCTGGTTGCCCAGGCAACCTCAACAGAAAAGAATTCAGGTTGCCATGTTTATACTTCGAGCTCCCTTTAAAAGCCTAGCTCTTTTTGTGGGTTTCAGAAAATACAGGGTAATTTCCTGTTCTGTCTTTGGGTTCTCCTATTCTCCGGTATAGCAGAGTTGGCTAGTCGTCTTCCTGAAGGGCCCCCAATTCACGAATTCCTAGTTAAGCATGCACAAACAAGCAAGCAAGGTCTTTTTTCACATGCCTAGAAGTAATTGTAAGATCTCTTCCATGGCCTTAGGCAGGGTAGAATGGATCCATTCCTCTGCCATAATTTGGCTGAGCATAACTAAGTGATTTCCTAGTCCATGTCCTCTAGAACTTGATAGTGCACAGGACTGAAGGTGGATACAGTGGTACCTCGGTTTAAGAACTTAATTCGTTCCGGAGGCCCGTTCTTAACCTGAAACTGTTCTTAACCTGAGGTACCACTTTAGCTAATGGGGCCTCCCACTGCCGCACGATTTCTGTTCTCATCCTGAAGCAAAGTTCTTAATCCAAGGTACTATTTCTGGGTTAGCGGAGTCTGTAACCTGAAGCATCTGTGACCCGAGGTACCACTGTAATTACATGCAGTTTTGGGTCTTGAAACAGATGCCCTTGGGACATGCAGACAGCCATATGTGAGCAGCTTATCAACCAGCAGGTCCTTCAAGCTTGGGGGAACACAGAAATTTCCTATTGGTGTGGACACTTTCCCATACCACCCAACATTTTGGGAGAAAAAAGTCAAGGTACCACCACCCTGCTGCCTCCGTTGCTCTCAGCCGCCACCTCCCTCCTTTCCTCTTCGTACCTTCATCTGCAGCCTCTGCCTCCTCCTTCTCCACAGCCTAAGCCTGCACCGGTCAGCGCAGCCTTGGGAGAAGCTGCGCCGGCCAGCCCATTTTTCAGTCCCATGCTGTGGTGTTAGCCAACTGACTCACTCCACAGGGCAGGATGGCAAAATGCCTGTCTTTGGGCCCCATGCTCTGGTGTGGCCAGAGCATGGGAGCCAAAATGGGACACCTGGGATTGGGAACAGAAGCCAAGATGACTGTCAAGCCAAGATGGTGTGCGTGCAGGAGCCAGGCCCTGTGACCAATAGGACTCTGCCTTCCTAAGTTTGTTCTGAAGAGGCAAGGCGCGGCCACACAGGTGAGGCTGATTGGTAACTCACAGCACCTGGTGGCAAGAGCCAGGAAGGGATGTAAGGTCAGCATTTTCCCTTCGGCTCTTTGCCACAGCAACACGTTCCCTGCCTTGCTGTGTTGGTTCCTTGGCTCATTGCTTCTTGATCCTCGGACCCTTGGCTTCTTGACTCCCGGCTCTCTGACCCTCAGACTCTTGGCTTCCTAATTCCTGGCTTCTGGACTCCTGTTCCTGCTCCCACCCCACCATCTTGCCCCCAGTCCTGACATCCCCAGCCGGGACTTTGATCGCCTGTGAATCGGACTGTGACGACGACTTTGTCAATCTGGGATGTCCCACTTAAAACGGGGCAGTTGAGCAGTATGCTTCCTTTCCCACCAGGGAGACTGAGGGTGTCAAGTCTATGGCTGAAGACCCTTGCTCTACAGGTCATGTAGTCATGAGGGGCCTGCTTGTGGGCAAGTGGCTCCTCCAAGGTAATTGAGAGCGGGTTTTTTGTGTGGTCCAGGGAGCGCGAGGATACAGAAAGGAGAAGAAAATATTCTGCACAGGAAATAAATAAATGTGCATTTCAATCTTCTTTGGGTTAAACGAGGCGAAGAAAGGGTGATAGCTGGCTTCTGTTTATTACTATGAAAAATCTTACATATTTGTTTAACCTACTAGACAAGACAGCAGGTGGAGTTGCTAGGAAACAGATAGCAAATCTATGCAGGAATGTGCTGCATGTAAAATCAAAGTAAAGTAAACCAACAGCACCTACGAACCAGTTGCTGACTTTTGGGAAGCACTGACAATGGGTGTGGCTACTCTTTTTAGGCAAAGTTTTTGTTTTTCAAAGACAGAGCACCTCACACACTTATTTTTTGTTCCTATCAACAAGAGTTTAATGCCAGATGCAAGTTTTCTGAATATTCAACTTTTTGCGCACTAGTTTCTCTGAATAAAGATGTTGCTTCTTTTCTCTTAATTCTTACTTGCAGCCTTGTACCTAGCATTGCTAGAGAGGTGTCCAGATGCAGAACAGACAACCTATATAGCCGATTCTGCATGATCAGTAAGACAAGTGTGACTCTGATCTGCTGTGGATTTTTAAGGCATTGATTGAAAATATGATATACAGTAGGTTGATGAATTTTACCAGTTTAAAACACGAGGTCATTCTTTTTCACAGTGTTTCAAACCGCATCTGCACATTAAAGGAATGTGCAGTCATTCATTCTGGGTGTTTCAAGTGGTGTTTGCAATGCGCACCTTAATTTTGCAACATAATTTGGCCAAACATCTGGAGAAATAACATGGTTAGCCTTTTGCATCAAAATCAACATCAACAGAGTCTTGTGGTACCTTCTACCACAGATTTATTATGCCATAAGCTTTTGCAAGCTGGAGCCCACTAAGCCTTACAAATCTGCAAAGCCATTATTATCGACATTTTTCATCAGTTTCATTGGCTACATTCATCTGGAAAGAAAAGAGAATAGTTGAGAACAACAAGGGGGGACGATCTAGAGATAAGAAGCTCCCCAGACAGAAACCATCTCCATAGGATGTCAGCCAAAGCAGCCAATACATTGATGTCTATTCCTGTGTAGCCACCATGAGGGAGCTTTCAGCTAGACAGGGTGCTCTGAAATCCCCCATCATTTGGGAGACCGCTGGCAGGGTCATCCTTCAAACGATTTATTTTGTGCTGTGGAATTGGATCTGATAGCAGCTCTTTCACTTGCAAACAGATCAGATATATTTCTGACACCAAGAGCCGAGGTTGTTAACCTTACCTGTCAAGAGCAGTTCCCAAGACATAGCTGCCTCCTTTCCAGATCCATGTTCATTATCTTCCTGATAACAACTCTGATTTTTTAAACTAGCTGTTACTGGAGAATTGTTGCCCACAGCAGCAAAAACAAACACAGGCCAAATTTTAAAGAATTGTCTAAGAACTTGATGTATACTCATTTTTTATTTTAATCTCACATGTTAGGTGATCAGATCCCAGAATGGACAGACTGAAGGACGAGAATCTGAGGAAGGACCTGGTGGCCTCTTTATTTATTTATAGATTTATATATTGTAATCCATCATATTGTATGTCAGGGCAGTGTTTAATTAATTTTATTAAGGATGTCAGCTAAAGGGGAAGTCTGAATGAGCTCTTAGGCTGCTAAAACAAAGAAAGCTTGGAGGAACCAGGAGTGAACTTCGTGAAAGGACTGAAAACAATTTCCCAAGCTCCAAATGTGCTCAGGGACACTCAGTTATTTCATTCTAACCAGTATGTCTTTTGTATTTGGCTGTAGCTGGTAGATCATAGGAACATAGGAAGCTGCCTTATACAGAGTCAGACCATTGGCCACCAAGTGTTCTGCTTCCTTAATAAAGACTTTGTTGGATTCAATCTTCTCATGCTTGTTCATATTTTATTAGCAGAACTGCTTTCTCTTTTCACCTGAAACTTATTTGCGTGGGGAGGGTGGCAAGGAGTGACATGAGCTCATGTCACACATGTATGGTTTTTAAAACTTTCAGATTCACACTTTTCAAACTGGACTCAATCCACCATAATTTAAATTTGAAGAGATTTGCTGCAAGAATTATCTATCTATCTTGTTGAAACCATTAACTGATTATATTTTGCACTAATTCCACAAGAACATTGGTTCCTGGCATGTCCTTTGAGAATGACAGGCTGGGATTAATTTGTTGTTTGAGTTGTACCTATGGCTGGCTTCCTTTGCAAGAGTCAAGTCATCTTTTCAGAGAAGGGATGGTGTTAAGTAACAGAGTCCTGCTTGCATAAGCTGTAACTTAGAGGTTAAAGATCTTGCATAACCTTTGAAACATAAAACCAGTTATCATTGCATTAGGAAGAATTGGGACAAATGCGAAGACTTGGCTCATTTTCTAGACAGTCCTCCAATAGGAACTTGGCCAGATGATGTCAATGTGACTTTCCTAAATGAAAACTGAAGCTGTGGTTGGCTTGATTTTTATGCTCTCTCAATTCCAATGTCACTGGCAGAATTCGCACTGAAAACACCCTGCTGACAATCCAGCCAGAGTTAAGTGCTTCTAAGTCCCATCCATTTCACTAGAAGAGTTAAGTATGTGCCATGTTACATCTCTCCCATAGAAATAAAAGGCAATGAAAAGTTATTCTTTTTGGCTGGATTGTCAGAACTTTAGGTTTGTGTTTAAATAGCTTCTAGCAATTAAATTCTAGGTACATAGTGGTTTCTGGTGCAGCAGTGCCTAAGAATTCACAGGCTGTTCTGATGTATACTACCACTACTACTACTAATAATAATTTATTATTTGTACCCCGCCCATCTGGCTGGGTTTCCCCAGCCACTCTGGGCGGCTTCCATAGAAACCAAAAATACAGTAAAATATCACAGATTAAAAACTTCCCTGAACAGGGCTGCCTTAAGATGTCTTCTAAATGTCAGGTAGTTATTTATCGCTTTGACATCTGATGGGAGGGCGTTCCACAGGGCGGGCGCCACTACCGAGAAGGCCCTCTGCCTGGTTCCCTGTAGCTTTGCTTCTCGCAATGAGGGAACCGCCAGAAGGCCCTCGGCGCTGGACCTCAGCGTCCGGGCAGAACGATGGGGGTGGAGACGCTCCTTCAGGTATACTGGGCCGAGGCCGTTTAGGGCTTTAAAGGTCAACACCAGCACTTTGAATTGTGCTCGGAAACGTACTGGAAGCCAATGTAGGTCTTTCAAGACCAGTGTTATGTAGTCTCGGCGGCCACCCCCAGTCACTAGTCTAGCTGCCGCATTCTGGATTAGTTGTAGTTTCCGAGTCACCTTCAAAGGTAGCCCCACGTAGAGCGCATTGCAGTAGTCCAAGCGGGAGATAACCAGAGCATGCACCACTCTGGCGAGACAGTCTGCGGGCAGGTAGGGTCTCAGCCTGCGTACCAGGTGGAGTTGGTAGACAGCTGCCCTGGATACAGAATTGACCTGCGCCTCCATGGACAGCTGTGAGTCCAAAATGACTCCCAGGCTGCGCACCTGGTCCTTCAGGGGCACAGTTAACCTATTCAGGACCAGGGAGTCCTCCACACCAGCCCGCCCCCTGTCCCCCAAAAACAGTACTTCTGTCTTGTCAGGATTCAACTTCAATCCATTAGCCGCCATCCATCCTCCAACCTGTGGTCTTAAACATCATAATGACCCGGTAGACAGCATAACAATGGCTTTTATGTTCTAGCCTATTCCTATGCCTGGCTCTCTCCTGCACCATAAAAAGTAGGATTCCCTGCTGTGCCAAACTGTGAAGATATGCAGGTTGCAATCTGGCAACCCAGCCCAGTGACACAAAGCAGCTCAACCTCCAGGGAAAGTGGTTGAGTGCCAACCAAAATAGTCTTATTCTAACACATTCACATTTTGACCATAATGGGATCTTCTTTTACCAGCAGTTAGGGTTGCCATATTTCAAACTTCTTGGGCTTTTTTTTTTTTGAGTTTTGCCCAAAGTTGTTCAGCTTTTTTGGCAAAATCTGATTTATTTATTTTTTGCTGTTTTAGAGCTATTTTTATGGGGAAACGGCACTGTTGACACGTTCCTGCACATTTTTGCCGATTTTCGCCCAGACACTGCTGCCGACATACGGCAACCCTATATATGGCTCCTGCCAACCTAGCAGTACTTTCTACTGAGAAATATAAGCATGGACAATGGTGTTCAGCCATGAAAACGTTACACATTCAAACTTCTTCAAGCACACAGATCTACAAAACATGTGTGCATGTGTTTTAATGGTAAAGGTAAAGGGACCCCTGACCATTAGGTCCAGTTGTGACCGACTCTGGGGTTGCGGCGCTCATCTCGCTCTATGGGCCGAGGGAGCCGGCGTTTGTCCGCAGACAGCTTCCGGGTCATGTGGCCAGCATGACTAAGCCGCTTCTGGCGAACCAGAGCAGCACACGGAAACGCCATTTACCTTCCCGCCGTAGCGGTTTCTATTTATCTACTTGCACTTTGACGTGCTTTCGAACTGCTAGGTTGGCAGGAGCAGGGACCGAGCAACACGAGCTCACCCCGTCATAGGGATTCGAACCGCCGACCTTCAGATCAGTAAGTCCTAGGCTCTGTGGTTTAACCCACAGCACTACCTGCGTCCCCCTAATTTTTTAATGGTAACTGGGATCTAATAAGAATTTGGGGGCTGTAACATACCTACCACCAGTTGGTGAGTATACAATTGTATACTAATATATAGTGTAGCAGTATAATGCTGTATAATGCATGTGTGTGCATGCATTAAAGGGCATATTAAGAAAAAGCTAGCATTGAAAGTTAAATCCTTTTCTTTACATGCTCCTAGGCCTCCATACAATTTATACTGTTAAATATATATGTCCTTTGTGGACTTGCTGGAAAGGTTGAAATAAATTACTTTCATTGATTCAGATTATTTCGTAGGAGAAGTTGCAAACCGTTCCCCCTGACACTCTTTTTAGTGTGATATATTAAACACAGGATGAAAGAGAACTACTAAATGCTTCCATTATAGTTGTAGTGTGTATTTTTTGCTAGCAGTTCAGACAGATAAAAAATGCTGAATATATGCTTTCTGGGGATGCTTGATCTTAAACTGAAACAAATGTGGAAGGATCAAGCCTCAAATTATTGAATTATTAGCTTAGATTTATTATTTCTGTTAAGTTGTGGGTGAACATATCAGACGATACAGCGATTCTTCAAACAGCTCTTGTTTATTCAGAAGCCAGAACAGAACTAACTGAGGAGCTCAGTCAGCCTGCTTATATAGAGCTCCAGAACAATTGTAACTGTTGCAACTTTCTAAAACTATCCAATCAGAGAACATCACTTTTCAATCCTTCATTTGCATATAAACTATCCAATCACAGAACGTCACTTTCGATCCTTCATTTGCATAACTATCTACAGTATCCACCTGCTGGCCCAGGGTGAGAACATCAGTACATAACAATTTCCGTATGGACTACTCATTTGGCTTTCTGCATGATAATGGCTGCATACACACGAACCCGTATGCAGCACAAAAAAAGTAGTATTTCTCAATCTGGGATTGTTTATACTCATCCTCAACCTGCTGCTTTCAATTTAGATTGATTCTAGATTCTGCTGTGGGTGTAGTTACTTGATACACATTTGAAAAATTCTCCCCTTGTTTTGGTTTTGCTCTCTGCACATTCCCCAAGTGAGCTAATTCACATCTTTCCCCCCTTACCTCTTGGTGAAAGCATTTTCACATGGAGGCATAATCTGGCAACCAGGAGAAAGATCGTTGAGCTGTCAAAAGCACGAAGCCAGAGGATTTGGCCCAAACCAGATGGTCCTTAGCGCCTATCAGCTTCTCCACCCCTCAAATATTTCAAAAGCAAAATGTTTTGAGCCAGCCACTCTGGCTTGGAAAGCAATCGGACCTCAACTTTCAAAGCTCTGCAGCTTCGTTTCAGTAAGACTTAGAAGGGGTGTCCAAAATTGCCCCTCATTTGCTCTCACAGTCTTTGCACAGCAATGGCATGCTTCACCTTTCAGTGGTTTGTAAAAATTTTAACAAAGAAATTGAAGCGGGGAGGATTCATCTTTCCTGAACCCCCTTCTGAGATGTCACATCAAGTCACTTAGACACAGTGTAGTCCTCCACCATTTTTTCCCTTTACCACAAGGATGGATATAGCAGGCTGTTGCTGAAAAGCAGAAGAATGATGCCTCAGCAATGCTAAAGACTTCTAGTGTGGACACAGCATCCGTCTGTCTGCATGGAGGGTGCTTGAAAGGCAATAGGAAGATTGCTGGGAAACAGGGAAGCTACACGGGATTGCCGGCCACTTCATCATCTGGGCCTCAAAGTGTATTTTGCTATAAAAATTGACTTTTTCATTCTCTGTAACAAAGTTTTTGCCATTTAGTAGTAAGGGCTTCACAGTTATGGAATAGAGGGGCCCAGGGATGACTAGGAGATGGCATACAAGAAGAAAAAGAAAGAAAGAAAGAAAGAAAGAAAGAAAGAAAGAAAGAAAGAAAGAAAGAACATTGAAGTGTGACTGGAATATTTATATATCTCTTTTTTAAAGAAGAAGAAGAAGAAGAAGAAGAAGAAGAAGAAGAAGAAGAAGAAGAAGAAGAAATGTGAAATTGCTGTTTTTAAATACAAATTAGTAGGGCAATAGGGATGCAGGTAAGATAAAACGGCTTCAGGCTGAACGCAGCCTGCAGGCCACCAGCTGCCTTTTATTCGCTCTATTTTTGGTAGCTAGGCACCAATGCTTACATAGCCAAAATGGTGCAACCTGTGTACAAGAGGTACTGTGCAGAAGAGGTATCTCTTTCAATCTTTTTCAATCTGCTCTGCATTTTTGCAAGGTGTCAGTCAGTATGGCTGGTGTAATATTAAGTGCCTTTCAATCCAGCTGTGAAGGATGAGTCATAATTAATCAGCACCTGCCAGTGAAATTTCTCAGGGCGAGCTCCTTTCCCCTCATGACAGCAAGCTAGTCATTGCATTCAAAGCAATCTCTTTCCTCTCTGGGCTCCAGGGCTTTTAGTCTGGATAAACTTGGCTTTTATTCAGCCGGAATCAATCTATTGATTGATTAACTGAAGTTTGACGTTATTTTTAATACTGTAATTTAAAGAAATTACATAGGTATGCTTTTCTTTTTCTGAGGGGGGCGGGAATCCTCTCCAATGCGTTTTGGGTCACAAGTCAGAGGCATACATCTTATATTCTTCTCTTTTTTGAACAATAACAACATTAATACTTAGATGCATTTTAAGGGTTCAGATTCAGGCAGGAACAGACCAGGTATTTTGCCTTTGCCCTGTGCTCCTCCAGGTCAAGGTTCATAGACCTCAAGGCAGCCAAATTAGTTGGCACCTGAGGCATAAACTCTCACATGCTCCTCTCACCCTCCCTGGCAGTCAACATATAACAGCGATAAATGAAATAGTGCATGGTGGTTTGAATCCTTGCAACAGGGTGAGCTCCTGTTGCTCTGTCCCAGCTCCTGCCAACCTAGCAGTTCAAAAGCACACTAATGCAAGTAGATAAATAGATACCACTGTGGTGGAAAGGTAAACGGCTCTCCATGCACTCTGGTTTCTCTCACGGTGTCCAGTTGTGCCTGAAGCAGTTTAGTCATGCTGGCCACATGACCCAGAAAGCTGTCTGTGGACAAACGGAGGCTCACTTGGCCTGAAAGCAAGATGAGCGCCACAACCCCAGAGTCTCCTTTGACTGGACTTAACCATCCAGGGGTCCTTTACCTTTACCTTACCTAGTAATCATACCAACCCTTTTTCTTCTCAGGTTCTCTGATTAGATGGGAAGATTTGTTTTGCTGTTTGGCAGGACGGAGAAGGTGATGGCCTTACTGAGTGCTATTAGGTACCGAGTTACCGTTTGGCGAATGGCCGTCTCTATTCCCTTCCTATTTAAAAAGAAACGTGCATTTTAGGTCCAACGACAGCGATTGGATTAGGTGCTTTTCCATTCACCGCTTCGTGACTGAATCTGGATTTCCCTCTGCCCCAAACGTCAATTAGTCTGAGTGCATGATAGCACTTGCCAGTGAATGGTCTACGTCTTCTCTCCTCTCTGCTGCCTGCCGTTTGCTTTTGATCTTGAACTGCTGCCATTTTGCAGTAGGCATTTAAAGCATGGACTGGAGGGGGGGAAGAGTGATGTCATCAAAATAGTGTGTTCTGAATCATTATGTTAGTGCTGCGCTCTCTCAAGAGACGGGGTCACTCTGTGGAGAAAGCATCTCATTAGCTGGTAACGAGGAAGGGCCTGCAGCAGTCAGGCAGGTTATGCAGACCGCTGACTCCTACCAGCTATTAAAAATCTCGGGTGTTGCGCTATTGCTATTTTAAGAGAGAGGGAGGGTTTTTTTAGGTCTTAGTCTTTAACCTCATTCAGCTGGAGAATCAGCCTAAAATGCTAGTTACCAAAACATTTGCTTTTCGTTTTGTTTTTTAAAAAAGAAGTGCATGTGGGCTCAACAGAAATGTGGAGGAAATTGGTATGTGGGTGCACACAGAAAGTAATAAATGTATAATATTGAATTAACTGCGTTTTCTAAAATGACACTCCAAGCCTATGCTTGGATGACATTTGCTAATCTAGGAGTTCCTTTCTCCAAAGTTGTTGCTGCTCTAGGCATTAAAACAAAAGCAAAAAAAATGTTCTGTACTTGGGTCTCTTATTATAGTCTAAATATCCTAACAATGGAACATTAAATGCTAAAGAGTTTGCCATGGTACAGTTTTTGTGCTTCTATATTGAATGGTTGTCAATTTTTAAAATTTCTCCCCTTTACAATTATGTCTATGCCTGTATATCCAATGGGGATCAAAAGGCTCTCAGCTGCGTCAGTGGTATGGGTGCAAGGATTTGCCAGTTCCGCTTCTCTCAGTTTCTCATATTCCCAATGTTCACATTTCCTCCACATTTCTGCAGCAATTTGCAAATTTTCTTTTTCATATCCCCCATGAAATTTCTCCTGATAAAACACATTTTTGTACGGCGTTTTGAAACACATGTACACATTTTTGCATGCAATTTCTCCGAACGCAAGGCATTTTGGCATATTATTTTTAACTCATATATTCATTGTTTATGTACACCTTTACCTAATATATGTGTTTTTGTAAACATAGTTTGGTTGGGGAACTGTACTGCAAAATTTGATAAGGGCGAATTTTGAAGGACAGCTATGTTTTGGCTGTCATATTGTTTTAGAAAGTGCAAATATGATAGATTTGCCTTTAATGGGAAACAAACTGAATTTCTCCCATGGAGTTGCTACTCTGCCTCTGTGCAGCGCTTTTTTTCTAGAAAAAGAGGTGCCAGAACTTGTTGACCTTTTTTATTAGGAGAAGAAGCCTGGCTCTCTCTCTCATCCATCTGAGGCGTCTCCCGTTGAAACTTCAGCAGAAAGAAAGAACTTGATCTTGTGGATGTTTACATATTCACTGTACCTTTAAAGCACATTTTAAGCACCTTCTTTCCCTCAAAGAATTCTGGGCACTGTAGTTTAACCCTCACAGAGTTACAATTCCCAGTATCCCTTAACAAAACTGCAGTGCCCAGAATTCTTTGCAGGGGGAAATCTGCTTCCTATGTGTTATGTACTGAGTTGAATAGGATCCAAAATGCAGCAGTCTGATTGGTCCTAGAACAATAGGATTCAGAATGCAGCAGTCTGATTGGTCTGCAGGAGCCACCCAATCCAGTTCCAGATGGAAGTGAATCCACAACCTGATTGGCCTACAGGAGAATTCTGGAATTAGCCAATCATGTGCAGCCCACTGTGTAAATAATGTATATAAAGCAGATACTTTGGGGAAACTTTGATTCCTCCTCACCACTATGAGCTGAATAAAGAGCATGAAATCCACTCTCAACTCCGAGTATATTTCATATGTGCTTCCAAGGTTTGGTGTGTATCATACAGATGATGAATTAATGCAACTGAAGGTCAACTTGAAAGCAGAAAGTTGCAGTTTGTCTTCTGCATCATTGGTGTAAGAGCATTGTTAGGTGTGGTTCTCATGATGATGATGATAATGACTCACCTTGGCAGATTGAATTGCAGCATTCCAGTTCTACCTGATGCACTTTCATCCAGGGCACAAAGAATACTTGATTCCTGGACAGGGAGCATATATAATTGAACTCCTTACATAATGAAAAGGAGAACGTGTTATCCTGCTAGCAACTCCCAGCATTAGCTATTGTAAGATAACAACCCACTTTCTCTCCTACTAGAGAATCTACACAGACCCACACCATACATTCAGCACACGACATGACTTCCCCCAAAGAACCTTGGGAACTGTAGTTTGTTCAGGATACTGGGGACTGTAGCTCTTGTGAGGAGGAAATGACAGTTTCCAGGATTCTTTGGGGAAAGTAATGTGTTTGAAACATGATTTGGAGGTGCTTTAAATGTATGGGGTAGCTCTGTCCACCACTTACTGACTTGGACACAGATCCAGCGCCGAGGGCCTTCTGGCGGTTCCCTCACTGTGAGAAGGCAGGTTATAGTGAACCAGGCAGAGGGCCTTCTCGGTAGTGGCACCCACCCTGTGGAATGTTCTCCCATCAGATGTCAAGGAAATAAACAACTATCTGACTTTTAGAAGACATCTGAAGGCAGCCATGTTTAGGGAAGTTTTAAATGACTGATGTTTTAATGTATTTTTAATCTTTGTTGGAAGCCACCCAGAGTGGCTGGAGAAACCCAGCCAGATGGGCGGGGTATAAACAAATTATTATTATTATTATTATTATTATTATTATTATTACAGTCATACCTCGGGTTATGAACTCTGCGGGTTGTGTGTTTTCGGGTTGCAGACTGCGCCAAACCTGGAAGTACCAGAACAGGTTACTTCCAGGTTTCAGCACTTGCACATGCGCCGAAGCACAAAATGACATCATGTGCAGAAGCACCAAATCACATCACACATGTGCGCGGATGCGATGCTTCAGGCTACGAACACTGCAGGTTGCGAACGTGCCTCCCGCATGGATCACGTTCGCAAACGGAGGTACGACTGTATTATTATTATTGGTAGAACAGTTGTGTAGAAGAGGCACGTCGTCCATGGAGCTTTACTTGCAGTGCTGCCAGGGAAGCCCCCAAATGCAGCAAGGCTGGATGACCACCTTCCATAGAAAGTGAAATAACACATGTTTACTACGTAAAGAGGATGGCATCTCCATTAGACCATAGCTGTCAAGTGTCCCTTATTTGAAGGGACAGTCCTTTATTCCAGCGCCATGTCCCGCTGCTGTCCCTTATTGATGGATGTCCCTTAAATGATGTCTCTTAAATTTCAAAGGAAGCAGCTCCTCTCCCTCCCTCCCTGCCGGCCAGGGAGGAGGGAAGCTCCAACCGTGTTGCTTGGCTGTGTTGCTCACCCAATAAGGAGTCTAAGAACGACTGGTGGAGCTTGCATGCCTTGTGTGTGGCTAGTTAATGCAAGCTGAGGGGGTTTTTGAATGCTGGACGCCATGTTGTTGCACGTGCTGCTGCAAACTTTGCAGTGCAAAGCCAGGCCGGGGAGCCATCTTAAGTTGAGGCTGCATAGGCCTTGTGGTGCATGTGATTCAGAGTCTATTCAGTTGAACCTCTGGTTACAAAGTTGGTTGGACAGTGTTCTCAAAGCTACCAGCATGAGTTTGACCAGACTGCAGGAGGACAGGAAGACTGGAGTGCCTGGAACAGGTGAGGCTGCAGGTCCCTTATTTTGGCTGCAGGTCCCTTATTTTCAAGGCTGCTGGTCCCTTATTTTGAAATCTGTAAGTTGACAGCTATGCCATTAGACGATTAAGTCCAGAATCTAAAATTACCCATCACTGCCTGCAGCTGCTGCTTCTAAGTAAAAAACAAGCCCTGGATAAATGATCGCATGGCAAACATATTGTCTGGTCCTGGTCTAAGTTTCTAGACCTTCCCTTCAGGAAAACCTGAACTGTGGTAATTGAACATGTGTCTTTAACAGGCATGAGATGCAGGAATTAGCAGGTGACGCTTTCGCTGGCATGGAGATAAGCAATTTGTTGCAGATCACATGGCTATCGAAGGCATGGCTAAAAAGCCAATTAAAAAGATGGCAACGGTAGCTAGATACAAGGAAATAATTCAGAGTTGAATCATAGGATTGTGGAGTTGGAAGGGACCCTGAGGGTCATCTATTCCCTCCTGCAACACAGGAATCTCAACAGGTGGTCCCCCATGCAATCTGAAACTCTTCTAAGCTTTGCAAATGTGCCAGCAGTTTTATTGCTTCGAAAGTAATCTTAAAGTCTACTCAGAAGTAAGTCCGATTAGATTCAGTGGAATTTACTCCCAGGTGATTGGGTACAGGAGTGCAGACTTGATTGATGATTAAGTTCTTGGACAGAGCTGTGTAATTATTCTTTTTGCTGAATTTATGGTAACCATTAACAGAATGAGATTATTTTTGCCGGTATACTTCTAACACCATGCATTTTTTTTATACTCAACTTGGGGAGTGTGGGGGAACAAGCCCCTCATTTTAAAGATCTAATTAATACTTTCCCACCTGCTAAATAAGATGAGGAAATACTGGGAAAATTTGGGCTTTTGTTTCCAGAAGCAGCTGAAGGCCATTTACAAGGGTGGCGCTTACAAAAGATCTCATTTTCCCTTCTCTGCTTCCATCTAGCGTTCCAACAGCAAATTACATTAAGCTGTAGCTTTTTACAGCTTTTTGTATGAATCTGGTAAAAAGTGGCATTGCTGCTGTGTTATTTGCATTCTCAAGGCCAACTGCTGCTGTTCAGGCTTCACAAACTACATTCCATTTAATATTGAAGCATTAGCAGATCATGCTGTCCAACCGGGGAAAGAAATGTGCTAGCTGGGTAATTTTGTTTAATGTATGATGGCAAGAAAGCCAAACTGCTCCTTTGCTATGGAAGGCTTAGAGGACACACACAGTCTATTTTGTGATATTTTGGTGGGGCTAAAAATATATTGCGCAGTATTTAACTTTTGCTGAGAGTATTGAAAATAACGAACCTAACTTAGTCACCTTCATTACTTTCAATGGGTGACGGCAATTTTTTTAAAACTAAAAGAAAGTAATTCCCCTCAAAGTTGCAAGTGTGCCCCGCTGAAACTTTCAGCAATGTTCATTTCCCCCAATTGCTGAAATACCATCTCTTCAGATTTCTCATGTCTGAGTGGTGTGACTCTATACTTGATTACCACTCCTGCATCAGGTGCCAAGACTTTTTGGCACCTGAGACAAACCACAAAATAGCACTCCCCTCCCTGCCAGGGAATGGGTGAGTGAAGACCTATATCAGGAACAGGGTATGGGGCAAGGGGATAAAGATCTACATTGGAATCTGCTGCCCCTATGGATCCTATCATCTGAGGCAATCACCTCACCTTGCCTCATGGGTGGTGATTTTTGACTGAGCCATTACAGATCAAAACAAAGGTTGGAAGGCCATCTGTCACGGATGCCTTAGCTGAGATTGCTGAATCACAGGGGATTGGGCTAGATGACCCTTGAGTCCCTTTCATGTCTATAATTCTATGAAGATAACAGACTAGATTTGAGACAAAAGGTGGTGGTTGTTTTAAGTGGGAGAAGAGGACAGGGGGTGGGTGGTGGTGAGAGAGGTTAGATGAGCTAAACATAGTAATCAAATAATGAAAAATCCATTTATTAGTCCCACTATCAACATATAAGAGGGACGCAGGTGGCGCTGTGGTCTAAACCACTGAGCCTAGGGCTTGCCGATCAGAAGGTCGGCAGTTTAAATCCCCACGATGGGGTGAGCTCCCATTGCTCGGTCCCTGCTCCTGCCAACCTAGCAATTCGAAAGCACATCAAAGTGCAAGTCGATAAATAGGTACCGCTCCAGCAGGAAAGGTAAACGGCATTTCCATGCGCTGCTCTGGTTCACCAGAAGCGGCTTAGTCATGCTGACCACATGACCCAGAAGCTGTCTGCGGACAAACACCGGCTCCCTCAGCCGATAGAGCGAGATGAGCATGCAACCCCAGAGTCGTCTGTGACTGGACCTAATGGTCAAGGGTACCTTTACCTTTATCTATCAACATATATGTCAATGTGCAAATGGTCCTTATGAATGAATCTCTCAAGATATAACCACAGTACCTTGCAACACTGATACAGTGTCTATGTACACTTGTCTTACTGAATTTATAGGAAGTTGTCAGGGGAAGGACGCAGCTAGCTATCAGGCTCCTGATGCACACAGTTTGTGATGGGCATCAGTCAGCTAGTGGGCTCTCTTTCTATATGTTTGAGCTACGACCTGTAAAACTATGCAGCTGCGTCCCACTGATCAGCTTTTTGATAGGACAGCAGAATGATGGAAAACCAAGGGTACAATGCTGCCTTGGTTCTCAAACGTAATCCATTCCAGAAGTCTGTTCGACTTCCAAAATGTTTGACAACCAAGGCGCAGCTTCCAATTTGCGCAGGCGCCTCAGGAACAATAGCTGACAGCTGCATCGGATGTTCAGCTTCCAAAAAACATTTGAAAACCAGAACACTTACTTCCAGCTTTTTAGCATTCGGGAGCCAAAATGTTTGAGTACCAAGGCGTTCGAGAATCAAGGTTCCACTGTATTTCCAGAAGGGTCCTTATTGTGGGTTCAGTTGCTCCTCATAAAGGTAAAGGTAAATGGACCCCTGACCATTAGGTCCAGTCATGACCGACTCTGGGGTTGCGGTGCTCATCTCACTTTATTGGCCGAGGGAGCCAGCGTACAGCTTCTGGGTCATGTGGCCAGCATGACTAAGCCGCTTCTGGCAAACCAGAGCAGCACATGGAAATGCCGTTTACCTTCCCGCCAGAGCGGTACCTATTTATCTACTTGCACTTTGACGTGCTTTTGAATTGCTAGGTTGGCAGGAGCAGGGACCGAGCAACGGGAGCTCACCCCGTCACGGGGATTCGAACCGCCGACCTTCATGATTGGCAAGTCCTAGGCTCTGTGGTTTAACCCACAGTGCCACCCGCGTCCCAATAGTTGTTCCTCATACTTATCAGTTTTGTAGTGCTCACACAATATCATTGCCATCAAAATACCAACCTGCATTTTAATCCAGGTTTACACTTTCTGGGGGAAATCTGATAAGCAAAAAACAAAACAAGAAAAAACACACTAAGAAAAGCTTAAGAAGATCAGGCCAATGTCCCATCTAGTCCAACATCTTGTTTTCACAGTGGCCAACCAGATGCAGATGGAAAATCTGGAAGCAGGACCTGAGCACAACAGAACTCTCCCCTCACCGTCCATTTTGTGTCATGAGCCATGTGGAGGGGCCATGGAATGGGAGGTTGGATATGGACAAGGAAAGGGAGGAGCTTGGAATTGGAGCTGGGTGATTCAGGAGAAGGTCTTAGTGGGAACAGGGGAAGATGAGCGTGGGACCCTGAGAAGGGTCTGAGTCTGGAGACGGGGACAGTGGTTCAGGAAATCCGACTCCAATGACATAGAAGCATCTGCCAGCACAAACAAAACTTGAAGGTTCAACCCGATTGCTTGCCCAATTCTGGGACTCTCTGGCTGCTTGCCACATGAATGCTGTGCCTGCTCTGTCCTTCCAAAGGAAGGTGAAAGGGGCGTGCCACTTGTTAGAACAACATCTTAGCTTGTGCTTAGCCATGTATTTGTACATCTTTTGCGCCTGTGGTTCTGTGTACACCAATCTGAGCCTACGTACCATTTTATTTATGTGTTTGGTCTTTGTCCAAAAACAAGTCCATACGTAGTTCCAATGATTTGTCCAGCAGTGAGGACATTTTGCCCCTTTTCTCAATCCATTAGGAATTATGTTCTTGTCAATGAAATTCTCTGACCCAACTAGAAAATTTTCAACACACCTGGTTTGGGATAGAAACACAGGGGTCTGCTTCAGCGTGTTATAGGCGTGAGTTGCAGAAAGGTAATTGCATCTTGAGCTGTGAGGAATTTCAAGTGTTTTGTACAGGGAACAGAATAGGTACACATACTGCAAAGAGAACATGTATCTTTCAAGCAGAGTTGTCCTCCCATAATTGCGTGAGTTCATGTTTGGCTGAATTGTTCCTCTTCCCTACACCTTACTGAACATTATAATTAACGTATCCCTGCTGCTAGTCCTGGCTTTGGTAAGCAGCCTTTGGTAAAACTAATTCTGGACAAAAAAACACATAATTTAAGCATTTGAAAAGTGCTCATTATTTCTCCAGTAAAGAATGATGACAAAAAAGTGGATTTTTCTCTACACAACAGGTGATTAGTTTTCGTGAAGGGAATGTAGATTTATGACTGCTTTTTTTTATCTTAACAACAACAAAAATACACCCCAGCTGTCCATTCTTCAAGGGAGAATCCAAGCAAAAACTAACATTGCTGATTTCTAAACCATTGCAGTATGGTGCACTAACCTCCACAGAACAGGAAACATTTCAAGAGGGGCAAGATTAACACATGAAGCCAGTAGCTTTGAACACTTGTCTGCTGTTAGTAGTGCTGTATAAAGTGGTGTCTCACTCCAAGACAAAGCACCAGTGTGGATAAGGCCCAGCCTATTTCATTGGCATCCATCGTTTATTTTGTATGCTGGGAGTAGAAGAGAATGAATTAAATGCTGCGCTTCAAGCTTGACGACGAAATGTTATTGAACCTGTTTTACCCTGCCCTGTATTTGCCGCTCCCTGAGAACCACACACACTGAAAGCAAGTTGCAAATCAAGTAAAACCCAACTTGGTGATTTGTCATGCAACATGTTGTCAGTAATTTAAATACACGCCCAAGTCAGTCATGTTATTTAAGTTTCATTACAGTTCACCGGCTGAGATTTTTCTCATCTTCCAGTCTAAGCGCTTTCCAGTTAAGATTAAGAACTTTGGGGTTTTCTTACTTAAAAAATGAAGGTTAAATATCTTTTCATATGGCCAATACCTCCTTCAGGCTGGACCAAGACAAGAGCTCTCTTGCAAGTGAGGTTCTGCAGGGAGACTGAATGCACAGTGTCGGAGCTGGAACCCTATTTGTGCAATGCTCCTGTTTGCATGGAAGCCTCATGTGTTCAGCTGAATGTGTGTGGGCTTTCTTTTCAGACATTTGGAACAACCTATGGGACTTATTGGGCAGGGACAATGGTGCATGAGCAGAACCATTAGGCCATGTGGCACAGTCTTGCTCTGACACCCACCCCATACCTAGCCTATGCATGGAGGCTAACCTGTGAAGAGGGCTTTGACCTAGACCCATCTCTGTAGCTTATGTATAAACGTATATATGGAAAGATGCCTACGGAGTGTGGAGAACTCTACAACAACCTGGGATGTTTGCCCAGACTTGTTCACTCCCCATGCGCTCTATGAAGGTTGACAGGTTATAGTCCATTGAGAACGTATATGTGGTTCTGCTCCATTTCAAGGCAATTCCAGGACATTTGCCCAGCATCCTTGAACTGGTGACCTGAAGAAAGTCAGGCAGGAATGCAATCTGTGTGCTGCCACCAAGTAGGCTTGACCAGGGACAGACTTTGGTAATCTTTTGCAATATGGCACCCTGTGCAAGGCCAAGATTTGGTGCCCTCACATGGATCTTCTCCGTATTGGATCTTCTCAATTTTACATCCCCTCGGCTCCGTGCCCTGTGCAGGGGAACCACGTGCACCACCCTAAATCCGGTTATTCTTTGACTAAAGAGAACTACAGAGAGGCCAACCAGACTGCAGAGGCCAGTGCAGATGAGGTGGTATTCTCTTACCCATCTAAAAACTTCTGGGTTGCTAACTGACCTGGAACAATTAGACCTAACATATTAATTTTATGCACACTTTCCCCTAATATGTTATTTTGGAGAAAAGCATCACAAAATTCAGATAAGTGCCACGTTTCAAAGTATAGCTGTTGTTGGTCTTTTTGGTTCTCATACTGTAGACTTGATAAGATTTGCCTTTAAATACAAACTGAATCAAATTTCTTCCTTATCCCTGCTCTGGATAATCTATCAGTGGTCTTTCAAGTCTCTTTCCTCAAGGAATTAAGCCAATACACAGGCTGGTTGAAGGTTGCAGATCAACGGCTGGCTCTGTAGTATCTGCAGTATCATCCCAGGGAGAGCTATAGCCATGATAAAAAAAGATTCAGTAGAAATAAAATACTTCAGATACTGTGGGCTTCAGCCTGGAAGTAGGTTTTGTTGATCTCAGTAGCACTTAAAGGTAAAGGTAAAGGGACCCCTGACCATTAGGTCCAGTCGTGACCGACTCTGGGGTTGCGGCGCTCATCTCGCTTTATTGGCCGAGGGAGCCGGCGTACAGCTTCCGGGTCATGTGGCCAGCATGACTAAGCCGCTTCTGGTGAACCAGAGCAGCACACGGAAATGCCATTTACCTTCCCGCTGGAGCGGTACCTATTTATCTACTTGCACTTTGACGTGCTTTCAAACTGCTAGGTTGGCAGGAGCTGGAACCGAGCAACGGGAGCTCACCCTCTCGTGGGGATTCGAACTGCCGACCTTCTGATCGGCAAGTCCTAGGCTCTGTGGTTTAACTCACAGTGCCACCCGCATAAAATCAACCTAACAGGAATATTTTCACAGACATCATGTCACTTGATAAAATGGTTCCTGGACTGTCCCACTTCAAAATTTTAGGTAAGGAATTGTATTATAGAATGCTATCCCATGTAAAAATCTGCATGACCACAAACAGTTAGACATCATGCTATTTTCAGTCCAGGATGCTGGTCTTCAGTGAAAAGGAACTGAATTTTTGTGTGTGGTGTGAACAATTAATTCATGTGGCTTACCCCATCTGCAGTCTAAACTGGTGTAGAGCGGAAACAGTTGTAACACATGATCTACTGTTTATGTAGACTGGTTGCCTGCACATTTTTGTGTTTTGTTTTGTAATATATGCTTTTCTACTGGGATGTGCTTGTGTTTCCCTGTGTGATAATAAGCGCCAGTGCAAACTAAGGTTATGGGCCAACTTAGTTTAGGAATCCCGATTCAGTCCTGAAGTAAACTCCTCCTTTCAGAAGACATGCTGGTTGTCATTATATGCATTTTGGCAAAAATTGTGCAGTGGTACTTGTTAATTAATCCCAGTTACTAATTGTCCATGGCAACACTGTGCACGATAAAATACATAAACATATGATTGGGAAGTATAGTCACGCTTACTCATTTAACCTTTGTGCTCTGAGTAAAGACACAAATGTCAGCAAATGCATAAATGTCTAGCTGGTTTGTCCTTTTTACTCTTTGGAAAGCAAAGGCGGTGGTATTCTTTAAGGTCAATGTTCCTAGGCACCACCTTTGCTAATGTACCCACGAAAAGAGACCCTAATTCCTATATGGACCCAAAGACTCCTACCGTCTCAGCCGCTACTAAGTCCAACAGTGTTTGAAACAAGAGCCACTGCAAAATTGCAGTGAATAGGCTGATGTTCAGAGTGCCGTGAGTATTCATGGCATTTCCAGCCAATCTCATTAATTCTCCTTCTGCCTTCGGCATGTGAACTTTGCTGAGACTTGTGGGAATAAAATGTATCGCCAGGAGCCTTTTCGCTGTCACTGAAGGCTCTCTTGGCATCTGAAGTATGTGTTTGCCAACCTGTGACCACTCTTTCAGTGTTCTCTCTGGTATGGATTAAGGTGTGGCTCAGTTCATGCTGTTGCTGCGTACCTGAAACTTAAAGACGAGCGTATTTCTCCTCAAGATAAGCACAAAGCCTTGGGAACAAGATATACACGTTCTAGGTTCATATAATTCACTCTTGCATTTGCAGTTCTATTAATAGCTTGCAGGCTCCCTTCCAGGAATAGGCTCAGAGAGTGTGTATCAATCACTTTTGTATCCTGCCATTCCTCCAAAGGGCAGCATAGCATAATCCCCCCCCCCCCATTAAACCTGCTTATAACCACCTTGTGAAGCAGGTTATGCTGCCAATGTGGCTTGCCCAGCTTTGAGTTTCATGGGTAAAAACAAATATTTCTCATATTGAAGTCCACTTTGTCCAATGCCCCCTGGTTGGACTTGGATTTGGATCTACTGATTGGTAGATCTCAGACTGATTTGCAGTAGATCGCCTAGAATTTCTGATTCATTTTGCTATATTCAGCACCTCATGCCACAACTTAGTTACAACATATACTAAGGCTACCAAAACAGAGATAAGGTAAAGGTAAAGGGACCCCTGACCATTATGTCCAGTTGTGACCGACTCTGGGGTTGTGGCGCTCATCTCACTTTATTAGCCGAGGGAGCCAGCGTACAGCTTCCGGGTCATGTGGCCAGCATGACTAAGTCGCTTCTGGCGAACCAGAGCAGCGCACGGAAACACTGTTTACCTTCCTGCCGGAGTGGTACCTATTGATCTACTTGCACTTTGACGTGCTTTCGAACTGCTAGGTTGGCAGGAGCAGGAGCAGGGACAGAGCAACGGGAGCTCACCCCATCGCGGGGATTTGAACAGCCAACCTTCTGATCGGCAAGCCCTAGGCTCTGTGGTTTAACCCACAGGGCCACCCGCGTTACCACTATTATTTGTAGATGCCAGAACAGGTCTCCAATGCAGAAGGAGAGTTAGATGCTAAAGCTATTTAACAGTCAAATTCCTTCTTCTTTTTCTTTTTCTTTTTCTCCTTTTTCCTTGCTTCTTTCCTGGGTGAGATATTTCTAACCTTGTGCATATATAGTTTTTGAATTGTTTTGTGTATAAACACTGTAAATTTTGGGAGTTAGTGAGACATAGCTGGTGGGCTTGGAAGTGAAATTTTCCAGTACCGAGGGAAAGAAATAAGAGTTGGTAGCTCTGACCTTGAAGTTGGTTGAACTGAAGTAATTGTTTTGAGAACAGTCATGGCAGAAAAAAGTAAACAGGGGTTTTTCCTGTTCTTATTCTGTCTCTCACAGCTACAATAAACCTACCATTAAAATTATGGACTGGTCATTTCTTTCTCAGAGGGCAAACGGGAAAATTTAGCAGGGGGCCAAATACTTTCCCCCCTCACTGTAACCCCTTACTTATGTTAGGTTAACGGAAAACAATTAAAAAATCAGGAATTACCGTAACTTTGAGGATTTATTTTAATCAAAAGAGATATATGCAACATTAAATACAGTGATCCGTGTGGGATGCACGTTCGCAACCCGCAGCATTCGCAACCCGCAGCGGCACATCTGCACATGCACGGGTTGCGATTCGGCACTTATGCGCAAAATGCGATTTAGCACTTCCGCGCATGCATGACTGCCGAAACCCGGAAGTAACCCGAAGCGCCTGTAACCTGAAACGCCTGTAACCTGAGGTATGACTGTACCTCACAGCAGGCTCCAGAATGCCTTATATTTTTTTTTAAAAAAAAATCATTATTTTGCTATATATTTGTTTGGCTCACCTCTTGGCATGGGTGTTTAATGCTGAATGATAGCGCATAATTTGACATCATATGTTGGTTGCCTCACATCCTCTATGGGATGTCCACCTTCTTCATGAATCAGAATTACATCCTTGGAGAGCAAGTGCATAAATAAAAGTATCTGTTTCCATACAAACAGCAATTGTAGCCCTTTTATTTGGTTATACTTCAGATTGCTTAATAGCTAAACCTGATTTTCCAGAGCAGAGCAAGTTTTCTTCTGGAGTTCCTACAATGCCAGCTTCTATGAAGGCTTCAGCAAAATGACTGAAATTCTTCAGCCAATAGATATAGGACTGTAGTGTGTAAATTTCTCAGGTTACAGCCCTGAAGATTCCTCACATGCTTGGCAGGGTTTTTTGTTTTTTGTTTAAAAAAATATACATTCAACTTCCAACTAAAGTGATAGGTCTATTGCACAGTGACAACTGGCTTCTTGTTTTTTATGGGATTAGGCACCTTGTAACAAAAATGTATTGTTATCGTTAGCAACCTGTATGTTTTTTGCTGTCTGTTGCGATCTGTCTCTGCATCACAGGAGAGACTAGAGTACAAAAATATGCCAGTGGATTTAAACTGAACTGGTATTTGTGCAAGGTGAACTCCCTCTTCTGCACCTCCTTTCTCCTCCCTGAATGAGTCAGCCTCTGGTAGAGAAGCCTCCAAGCTGTTAAGACTTTCAGATGGAGGACGATCCTGCTCTTCTGTAAACTGAACTGCGTAACAGAGACCACTGGGTGCCGGGTTCTGGACCTTTTCATTCATGGTTTGAAGAGGTAAGCATGGATTTTAATACATACTGGGAATTGCTACAGGCCAAACTCTTCTAGTGAGTTTGGACTTACAGCAGCCAACTTCAGTTTTGAGGACTGGTTTTATTCTTCTTTTACCACATTCCTGCTTCACATACCTCTGTATAATCTGATGGAACCTCTGAAAGGCTACACAAAAGCTGGGGTGTCAAAATCGCTTTAGAGTTTTGAAAACTTGCTTGTTCAAATGATTCTCTAATTTGTAGTTGTTTGCTTAAATGATAACTCTAGTGTGCACTCACCCTGGAAGGAAAACGGCTTAATCTTTTTATCTATTTTTACACGTGGAAGATGGTGGAAGGAGTAGCATTTTACGCATGTTAATCTTATGTGCATTGTGGTGGAAATGTACCAGTACATTCCTTTCATAGGAAGGAACATAGAAATCAGACATGTCTTCAAAAACAAAGTATGAAATAAATTGGGTGGATGGCAGGGATTAAAAGTTCTGATTTATTGCAAGTATGTAGCAGATCTTTGAAGGAAGGTGTTTTGCTTTGTTTTGTTCAAAATAACAAAGAAATAAGTTTCAAGTTGTACAAAATGTTCCACCATGCAGAAACAATTTACATTCGAAGCACAGGAGTGTTTGAAGGAAAACAAATTCACACAAATCAAAATTTTGTCATCTTTAACTAGCTGATTTCAGGCTATGTACAATTTTAAAGATTAATTTCTTTCAAGGCAGAATCCTCTCTCCACCCAGATCCTGTAAAACCAGTTCCAGAAGCTTGCTTTGCTATGAATAGACAAGTGATTTCAGCATTACACTTTTGTACTGGGTCGTTAAACCTTCTCTTTTGTATTTGTAATCTCCCATGACTGAGATAATGATGATCATATTTTACTAAATACGTCATTCCTTATGTGCAAAACAGAATACATGTCTGCCTGCAAAAATGCTATTTAGGGTGTGAAACCTGTGAGATGAGATTGAAGCCTGATGATCAGTTTGGTCTCTAAAACATGCATGTAGTTAGCTGCCATTTTGGCCTAATCTAATTAACTGTGTGCCCTGAAGACCTGTTCTCAGAGTCACTGCAACCTGTCACTACACATGCCTCTGATTACTGTAGGTGGCCCAGATTCATTTAACCATAGAGTTGGAGGGTTCTTTTGTAGACTGTCTAGTACAACAGTCCGCTTGAAGAAGGAAGTCCAGAGATACAGCAGATGGTTATTTAGTTTCATGACTATTTGCCCACCACCATGATGAGCTGAATTCAGCTTTTAACACAAATAATAATAATAATAATAATAATAATAATAATAATAATAATAATAATAATTTATTATTTGTACCCTGCCCATCTGGCTGGGTTTCCCCAGCCACTCTGGGCGACTTCCAACAAAGATGAAAAATACACTAAAATGTCACATATTAAAAACTTCCCTGAACAGGGCTGCCTTCAGATGTCTTCTGAATGTCAGGTAGTTGTTTATCGCTTTGACATCTGAAGGGAGAGCGTTCCACAGGGCAGGCGCCACTACCGAGAAGGCCCTGGGCCTGGTTCCCTGTAACTTGGCCTCTCGCAGTGAGGGAACTGCCAGAAGGCCCTCGGAGCTGGACCTCAGTGGTTATGCTGAGAAACATTTTGCTGACAAGGTTTTGTTTCTGTTCCCTCTACTTAACTGTTCTGCATAAACAGTGTTTTGGCTCCCATAGTATTAACTACTATGCACATTAAGCTACTACAGAACACGGTTGCTGGCAAACCAGAGCTCTTGAAGTGGTGTAAACCTTTCTGTGGTTGATTCTTCTATCTGCTGCATTGCAAGCTGGGGGCATTTACAGTAATGGATAAACCCGATTTAAGTGCTCCCCATAGACTCGGGTGCCACTGCCTAGTTGCTTTTGACCAGATCTTTATTGCTGGTTATCTAAAGATGTGCATACATCAGTGCATTACATATTGTTTGCTGCATGAGGCATTGACATGGCTTAAATGATTGCCTCAGCAGTTGAAAGTGTGAAGATGCCCTTCTTAAAACACCAGTAGT
This sequence comes from Podarcis liolepis, assembly GCF_965112155.1. Taxonomy (NCBI): domain Eukaryota; kingdom Metazoa; phylum Chordata; class Lepidosauria; order Squamata; family Lacertidae; genus Podarcis; species Podarcis liolepis. Next base: position 11,566,801 of record NC_139558.1, read on the forward strand.
TAGAATGGCTATTATTATGATTTCCTCTGTGTAAAAGGATCAGATTATGCTTGCTTGGGGGATCCTGCTGCCAGTGACTTTCACCTGTTTTAAATCTGTTTTACAAAAGCTTTGACATTCTATATACTTTACAAAGTACTTTCAGCGTGCTATCCTAAAAACTGCATTAGCAACCCTCCAAGTATCCCTGCTTTCCAGGGACAGTCCCAAATTTACAGAAAATGTACCAGTTTCTGATTTGATCCCAGAACGTCATGCTTTTCCTTAGGACATCCCTATTTTCATTGGAGAAATGTTGGAGGGTATGAAGATATCTAAACCCTGAGCCATTTGAAGGCAGACCTGTCTAAGGAAGTTTAAAATGTTTTTGTTTTTTTAAAGATTTGTTATATGTTGGGAGCTGCCCAGAGTGACTGGGGCAACCTAGTCAGATGGACGTGGTATAAATAAATAAATAAATAAATAAATAAATAAATAATAATAATAATAATAATAATAATAATGGAATAGGACATCCCTATTTTCATCGGAGAAATGTTGGAGGGTAGGCATTAGAGCAGGGGTGAGTAATCTTTTTGAAGTTAATGGATGCATTTCCTTGAGGGTGCAACCCCTTTCTCTCTCTTTTCTTCTTCTTCTTCTTCTTCTTCTTCTTCTTCTTCTTCTTCTTCTTCTTCTTCTTAATACATTCATTCTCCTTCTCCCACACAAACATCTCCCATCCACCCACCCACCCATCCATCCATCCACATACACTCAACACCAGCATTATTCCCATTCATCCACCCATTGTCTTGTCCTCTCTCATCCATTTACACAAATGTCACACACATGCAGGCATGCAGCCAAGAGCGCACACCATTCACCCACAAGCCATTTGTTCTCTTTCTCACAGAGGGCAGCACCTAGAGCATCACTGTGAAGGTCGTTCCAGCTCTGGTGGTCCATAACTGGGCTCTTCTCTTTCTCCTGGCACATGTGAAGCATGTCAGGGACTGGCTTGATGAAGAAGAGTGATGGGAGCCTTCCTCCCAAGAGCCCCCACCAGGGAGGGTTCTGAAGTCTTCACCTTAGAGCCCAGAGCCTGGACACTGAGGAGCAGTCAGCAGAAGGGATGAGCTGGGAGCTGATAGAAGCAGGAGAATTGTGCCTGAGTGAACCAAAAGGACCAAGGATTTTGACAGTATTTTTTCCTTACAACAGATCTGGGCTGAGCTGACTTATTGTGGGACAGTAGCAATTATTATTATTTTTTTGAATACTGAGAACTTAGAATCCCCACAAGTTTCAGCAGGGATAAAATAAAGGCAGCTCTAATGTTGCTAATTGTCTACTCTATAGTAAACCTCTTTTTTGTTTGTTTTTAAATGTTGCCCCCTTCAATTAACCCCTATTTTTTGTGTGTGGTGATTTTGTCATCCGCCACAATTTTGAAAGAAAAGTTCTTTTCTCAGTGCTACAGGAAACTATCCTTAATTTGTTAAGGTGTGGATTCTGGAGCCTGAGGCAAAGCGAGAAATTAAATCTTGTGGAGTCACAGGATAATAGGTAAAATAGAGATGGGAGAATTAGGCCAGGGTGAGATTGTTTGTAGAGCTGCGATAAAGAACAAGGAGCACGAAGTTTACAACCCAGCATTAGCAACTGTTCACATGCCTGCCTCTCCCTTCCCAGGAGCCTGGCTATTTAGTTCACATAGACAGCTGAGGTACACTTTGGGAAATCAGCTTGGTACAATGTGGTCCATCATGTATGGTAGCTGGACAGCAGCCGGAACTTGAGGATAGTGAAAGCCTTGTTGGCTAAAAGGAGAAGTCCTGTCCGGAGCTGTGAAGGGCCAGAGTAGGGCCCTTGCTCAGTCTAATCACATAGGAACAAGGGCATAAGGACAGGGGTGTGTTGTAGGAGCAGCAAAAACGATCTGAGGCACGCTTGAGCTTACCTAGGAACTACAGTACTTATACAGTATAAATATCTTTTCCACATTTGAGCATTATTTAGCTGTTGATCCATTTCCCCCCATTCAAATTAGACCGGAGTACTCCACCCCTCAATGCATTTGAATTTGTATATGAAGAGCAACTTTGATGTTGTCCGTTAATGCGCATAGGAATTTCCTATTGTGTTTGTTCCCACCTTCTAATTTGTTGATTATATTATGCTGATTAAGACCAACAGGGCATGCATTCGGAAAAATAACCAAAAATTCTCCACCCAGGAAGTGTGAAACAAAATAATACACAGTCTTGGGCAATTGTGAACTCTCAGCACACACCTTTGAAGTTTTCTGGTTTTGTGCAAGGGGTCTCCTAGCAGCTCTCAGCGCCTTAAAGGATTACAGTTTCTTTGGGGGAAAGATATAACCAGCAAACTGGTATAAGACGGCTTAAAATGTACAATGTGGGTGCGGTTAACACTGAGCTGTGGATGTGACAAGACTATATTTCTTTTTAAAATTACAGGAATTATATCTAAGTTTGCTAATGCGTACAATCTAGCATGTCTGATGTTTATGTGGTCAGTCACTGAGATCAGGATGCTGGACTATTTGGGTCATTGGCCTGATCCAGGAGGTGCTTCTTAAGTTCTTATGCACAAATGTTATGCAAATACTCATTTGCCCTCCTTTTTTAGGTGATGCATTTCCCCTTTTTTATTATTATGCTTAAGTAAAGGTAAAGGGACCCCGTGACCGACTGGGGTTGCGGCATTCATCTCGCTTTACTGGCCGAGGGAGCTGCCGTACAGCTTCCGGGTCATGTGGCCAGCATGACTGAGCCACTTCTGGCGAACCAGAGCAGCGCACAGAAACACTGTTTACCTTCCCGCCGGAGTGGTACCTATTTATCTACTTGCACTTTGCTTTCGAACTGCTAGGTTGGCAGGAGCAGGGACTGAGCAACGGGAGCTCACCCCGTCGCGGGGATTCGAACCGCGACCTTCTGATCGGCAAGTCCTAGGTTCTGTGGTTTAACCCACAGCGCCACCCGTGTCCCATACTTAAGTGGTCACCCTATTAAATTTTCCTTCCAGACTACAGATTAGTTATTACACAGAGGCCATTTCCAGCAGCATCTGCATGGTAAACATAGCTTCGCCAGGGTCCTTATTTCACCTGCGTGCCTTTTCCTTGTGAATCCATGCCAATTTTGGAGCCAGACTTGCACTCCTCACATGTGAAATACCTTTTGCATCCCTCCTTGACGCCAGCTCATTTCCCTCCCCCCAAAGCCATCATTCCTTTAGTAATCACCACGCCCAATTACCACACTCCCTTGCCCAAACAGGATGGAGTTATCAAAACTAAAAATGTGTGGATTAAAACACACACACCCCATGACAGCAACACAAAAATGCAACTGCCCTTCATCATTTTTTCAGCCGTTGAGGACTGGTATTGTAAGCTTATTCACATCACGATGACCTGGAGATGGGAGTCCACCCAAGATTGTTTGCTATTTTGGGTTCATGTTTGTTTGTCAGCCGGATACAAGGGTGCCTGTCGCGGAGCTGTCATATTGTGAGTACCCTGGAGCATGCTGAAACTATGACTCACCAGCGTATGACAAACAAGTGAAATAGTGGCCAAATAATCAGTGGTCACTGGTATGCATGCGGTAGATCGATCAGACAGTGCATCTGCAGAAGATCTCTCAGCTTGGGATGAAGAGAAAGGGATAAGTGAACTTGGGCGCTTAATCGTACAGAGAGCAATGAGCTAAACCATGAGATGTCTAAGCAGGAGACCATAGCCTCATAAATAACAGTTATCAAATGTGGATAAAACAAATCAAGATCTATTGCAGTGAAATCAAAGCCTATCTTTAGCTAGCCAGACAACTCACAGTATTATCAAATACCATATTTTTTGCTGTATAAGACTCACTTTTTCCCTCCTAAAAAGTAAGGGGAAATGTGTGTGCGTCTTATGGAGCGAATGCAGGCTGCGCAGCTATCCCAGAAGCCAGAACAGCAAGAGGGATTGCTGCTTTCACTGCGCAGCGATCCCTCTTGCTGTTCTGGCTTCTGAGATTCAGAATATTTTTTTTTCTTGTTTTCCTCCTCCAAAAACTAGGTGCGTCTTGTGGTCTGGTGCGTCTTATAGAGTGAAAAATACGGTAGATCTGTGCCAGTTTCTTTTGGTCTGTGATAAAGAATGGGTGGGTTTTGCCACCAGGTCAAATTACTTTTCTGACTTCTTGTAGCCAAATGTTTAAATTACGTAGTACATGAGAAAAAGGAGACCCCAGTGGTGGGAAAGTAGGTGGGGCAGGGGAGGCGCTTAACCCCTTCTATTTCAGCCTTTTTGTTTTACACTCCAAAATGTGCTCCAAGCTACTTTTTCCATTGTTTGAAGAAGCATTTGTTGCTTCTAGCGGTCTAAAAATTCAAATCAGCATATAAAATCCAGACCTTCCCATCCATTTACTTTCTTGCCCTCTCAGGGTTGCCAGGTCACAAGGTTGCAGTCACAATTTGTACTGTTCCCCCAGCCTTCCCAGAAGCCCCCCCCCCTTTGGAAATTGCAATGTAAATTGAACATCCCAAAACATCTGGCAGATATGCATTGTTTCATCTCAAATCATCCCACCATGAGCTAGAGCTCAGAGGAATATTGGCCCGAGGGGCTGTAACTACAGCATTTCCAAGCTGCATGCTGAAAAAATATTAGTTGGGTGTCCTTTGGGGAAATTAAAATAAGAGCAAGTGAGAAGGAAATGGGTTTTTTGTTTGTTTCAACTTTAGTCACTAAAATTATCAAAGCAATTGGGGGGGGGGTGTCATTATTTTTGCTTCCCTCACCCCTCCCCATTTGTTTTAAAACACCCAGACAAGTCAAGGGCAATTATATACCAAACGCTGCCTTGAAAACTGAAATTGGTAGCATGCATTGTTTAAGATGTCCTGTATACTAGAAAGGTTTGAAAACAGGGCAAAAGTGAGTAAAATGCTTGCACTATGGTCCAGAGCAAGCAAAGCAATAACTTGGGAGGTAATTTGGGGTTGTGGGAGCTGATCGTTTGCCTCTTCACACACTTGATATAGCTTTGGGAGGTTTATAAAGTTGACAAGAATGTCCTTCCTTCCTTCCTTCCTTTAGAAAAGTATTTACATAATGAGACTTCATAAAATATCAGGGTAGTGTACCACAGCAATACCACATTGCAAACATTTAAAAGCAGCACAGAGTGATCATTTTTAAAGGACTGGCTCCCCAGGAAAAAAATATTAAACAACAGCACAGGCATGACAGCATTAACAATTCTGGAAGAGACTCCTAAACACCAAAAGCGAAATGCAAATGCAAAATGAAGTCCAAATTTGCAACATGGAGCCTTTAATTTATATGTTGGCACACCAAAGAGTGTCAACAGTCTGTGAAGGTGGAGTCTTGCAATGAAAGCTTTGCCAGGGTCGAATGCTTATAAAAACAAAATTCCTCTAATTCAGATAGCATGGAAAAAATAAAAAAGCAGCCACAATGAGCATTCAGCCCCTTTCTTGTTGCTTTTAAATTGATCAAGCACACTTTGGTATAGCCGTTCTTTGGAATGGCAGTAGCTACCGAAACAACATAAACCTGAAGCCAAAAATCAACTATCCCACCCCGTCCCCAGCAAAGCTTATCTGATAGTATAAAAAGAGTGGTTACTAGGAAATACTCCGTGTTGGCTTAATGCCCAGTGAGCATTTCAAAACAATTTCTTACAGAAGGCTTGAACATTTTTGTTGTTGTTGGGTGAGAAGAAAAGCTTCCCGTCATATGTTCTGCCTGTTGCACTTTGCCAATGAATTTGACATAAATTGAAAGGGCAAGGGTGTTGCTAACATTTTCATGATCAACAAGTAGAATTCTGAAGCTTATGCAGACAGGTGTGAATTAATAGGTGTGGCGGGACCAAGGTTTTTGGCCTCAGTCTGATCCTGTTTTCAGAGTCCTTTATGAAATACTTGTTTGAAAGGGCCTGAACAATCTGTGATCCACCAAGCCAGTTGCTACCTACTGACTTGGGTGCGCTGAAACACCAAGAAATAGCCTTGGTGTCACATTCTCCAGCAAGCATTAAAAAACAGGAGATGTATTGTTCTCCCATAGGTTGATGATCTGCAGTCAGCTTGACGAGTCACAATTGTTCAGGCCTGTTGTTCGATGCCTCGGTTGTTACAATACTCGTGATAGCAAACGATTTAAACTTTCTCCTTTCTTTTGAAAAAAGAATCAACTAGAATCACTTGGAACTGGTGGAAGAATCTCCATCTCTCGTGCCCCTTTATCTTCCTGCAGGACACCCTGGGAATGGAGCGTAAAACATGGTGTTGTGCAGCACCTTCTGATCAGTGTACAGTGGTACCACAGGTTACATACGCTTCAGGTTACATATGCTTCAGGTTACAGACTCCGCTAACCCAGAAATAGTACCTCGGGTTAAGAACTTTGCTTCAGGATGAGAACAGAAATCGTGCTCTGGTGGCCCGGCAGCAGCAGGAGGCCACATTACCTAAATTGGTGCTTCAGGTTAAGAACAGTTTCAGGTTAAGTACAGACCTCTGGAACGAATTAAGTACTTAACCCGAGGTACCACTGTACTGGCATTTGCTTTGTTTCCTGTGGAGAACTTGGCACTATGCAACTGTCTTAGGGACTCCACTCCAGATTTGTGTAGGGTTTGCCCCTTAGCTGTTTCTTCTACCGAATATGTCCTGCAAGGCAGTACAGTGGTACCTTGGTTTAAGAACAGCTTAGTTTATGAACAACTTGGATTAAGAATGCTGCAAACCCGGAAGTAGGTGTTTTGGTTTGTGAACTTTGCCTTGGAAGCAGAACATGTTCCGCTTCCTGTTGAGTGAGCCTCATCTGCCCAAGTGGAAAGTAGCACTTGATTTTAAATTTAATAATGTTGCAGTCACAGTGTGTGAATGATTACGTTGAATATATTCTCTCTTCTCCTGTTTTTGTCCTTGTTCTATGGCACAGTCATTTATTGTATCTAAAAAACTGGTTTTGTTTTGTCATTAGTACCAAAACTTACATGTACCCAGCCAGTTGGAGAGACGTTGAAGCCAACCATTATTTACTTAATTTGATACTTTCGCTCGTTCCCTTCTTTCCCTTTCTAAAAATTGCCACCAGACTTTTAGTTAGCGGTGGTCATGCATAAGGCATAGAAGCTCCCGAGTGCTTGTATAGTTGTGTGGTCAGGAATCGGACAGCAGAGGGTCTCTGCTGACTAGTGTAAAGCAGAGCAAATAAGGAATACCAGCTTTAAAAGACAACAGAAGCTGCTGAGGAGGGTGGACAGCTGTTCCTGCCTCCTGTCTGAAGAAGAAATGTCAGCAAGCCAATATCAAAACCTCTCTTACAGCAGCTGACTGCTCTGTATGTTGGTGAAAAGGAGTCTCTCCCATTCTTCCACATCTCAGAGAAGCAAAGAGCCCATTCATATTCTTGTATTTGAGGCCTGTGTGAACTGACAGCTTAAGTGAGGACTTGGGTCCTTGCTTGAGATGTATTGGGTTGTGGCTAGTCAAAATGTCTATGTGTAACTCCAGGTTTAAATCAGAGACAATATGCCACTGAATATCAGCTGCTTGGAGCAACAACAGGAAAGGGCTATTGGCCAATTGGCCATTGTGGGGAACAGGATACTTGGCTAAATAGCCATCAGGATTCTTCTTATGTTCAGTTATATGAAAGCTGGCATCTGGAAAGTGAGGCTGAGGAAGAGTTGTGGGCTCATTATTTTAGCCTGCCATTTATCTCTTTTGCCAGATTGGGTCTCCTCCCACCACCCCATACTTAATCTCTCGTATTTTTACTTTCTTTCAGTGCACCGTAAAGAAAACACCTCTGAACAAAATGACAACCTTCACTGTAGGAAAATCAGCCCCTAACAAAAGTGGTAATGTGCTAGCACTCTTTCTGTTCTGCTTCTGTTGAGTTAGTCAAGGGGTTGGGGGGGAATAACACAGCCCCCTCTTTTTAAAATGTCAAACCAACAGATTGGCAAAATGTCTTCCAGCCCTTTGCATTTTGTGTCAGCTGTACTTCAAATTTAACTACATGCTGATTAACCCTTGTTGTTTGTCTGTTTTTTGGTTATGCTATGAGGTCCCAGTTTGAGTTTCAAACTGGTCTTGAGATCAGTTGAGATGGCTGCCGCTACTCCTCTACAAGGGGATCCAGAAGCCCCACTGAACACATTTTTGAGCAAAAATGCATAAGATTGTGCTGTCAATATCTTCCATTCAGCCAGAAGCACCTCACAAATGCAATATAATCATTTTTAAAAGTTCTATCACGCAAAAGAATCTTTATTTGCATCAGCCACTAGCCATAGCAATAAAATACAATAAAATGTACTGAATATCGAGCTTTTGCTGACAACAGTACATTTGTGCAGAGCTGCAAACTGGAAGAAAGCAAATGTTTCTACTCAGAGAGGTTTAGCTTTCATTACAGCTTTAATAAAATCTTATGGTGGGGCGGGGGAACTAGCTCAGAGAGGTTTCAAGGAATATGGCAAGTGTGTGAACAGACTTTGAGTACAGTCCTTTTACACAGTTAACTGGAAGTAAGCTCCATTGTACTCAGTGAGATTTACTTTTGCGTAGACCTGTAGTAAATAATAATATGAATTTGGAGAGTTTTAGATATGTTGGCCTCTTATATTGGATGGGATGTGTTTATAGGGTTTTTTTTAAAGTTTTATATTGATTCTTATTTTTGTATTATGTTGTATGGAAGTTTGGATGGGATTCACCTAATGGGCCCCATAAGTGGAAGCCATGTGCAAGTACTTCCACTTGTGTCATGGGGCTTTCCTCTTCCTCTCCCCACACCCCCATGCTCCCCAGTTGGTCCTAAGGGCGGGCTGGCAGAGCCCCCAGAACAGTGCGGGGGGGGGGCAGGAGGAGGAAAAGGGCCACAGTCCCATTAGCCAAGTCAAAATGCTTGCACAGATACAGTATAACATTTGTCATGGCTTGACATTGAATTCTGCCCTGTTTGGAAGCATTTATGAAGGAAGACGATGAAAAAAATTTGGTTGTTGTTTTTAATTATGCATTGGAAAGATAACATCATGATGTTGATCAACATGCTAAGCCTATAGGACTTCATCCTTAGGGCGAACCCTGGTATAGTGTGGCAAGAGATTTCACACGCATCAGGCTCTAATCCCATGCAAACCTGCCTGGTAGAAAATCTCACTGAACTCAATGGAGCTTGTGTCTCAGTAGAAATGTTCAGGGTTGCACTCTAGCAAAATAGTTAATAGTTGTGTGACATGCAGGCAATAGTCTACCACCCTGATTTCAGCTTTGAGAACTGAACTGGGAACTTTCCAAGTCTCACACTCCTTCTCTTAATTACTATTTTTAGATAGATATTTTATTAGAAACTATAGCACACATCAATGAAATCTGCAAAGTGAACAATGCAAATATTTGATCAAAAATTACATTTGGTATGTAATTTCTAATTTTCTTGCCTGTGCACTAATAGATACGAAGAATGCTTCCATTGCAATGAAGAGTAGACAACAAGTTATTAATGAGGTCAACAAGAAGAGGACTCTGTTACAAGATAACAGCTGGATAAAGAAAAGACCCGAGGAGGAAAAGTAAGGGGGGGAGACACATTTTGGCTTTTATCTTGTTGTGATCTGCTAATCCAAACATGGCCCAGCAGCTTGGTATTGTGGCCTGCCAAGAGACTTGCCGTGGACAAACTTCATGTTTTGTAGTCCTCGAAAGGCACAGCAACTCTTCTTGGTAGGTCTTGTCACTATGAGGCAGTTGTGGAAACTGAAGGACTCTGCCTTCCCCCAGCTGCCTAAGTCTCCTCCTGTCCAGGGTTTTCCCCAAGCAATTTGAGACTGGCTTCTTCACCAGCCTGACTTCTTCACCAGCCTGACTCATCTCTGCCTCTTGACTTCCCTCCTCTCCTGTTTCTGCTTCTGCACTCCTCTCTGCCACAGATTCTCCCTGCTCACTAAAACCTGTTACCTCTTTGGCTTCCAACATCTCCTCCTCCCAGTCTCTCTTCTCCCTCTGATCATTCACCATCATCCCACCCCCAATCTGAAGCCTTCTTCCCTTGTGTGCTGGTCCTGAGGGTTAACTGTGCGGTGAGGTCCATGTCCAGTCCAAGGTCGAGGAGGCTGTCCATCAAAGCTGAAGCGGGGTCCGGGGCAGGGAGTCGGGTGAGGTCAGGAACTCTGGCAGAAGAGCAGGACAGGGTGCAGGCAGGAACAGGCTACCAACAATGTTGCTCCCGCAACCTGGGACTGGGGCTGGCTGGCTTCTATCTGCCCTAGGGCATAGGGTGGCCCCGGTCCACAGGTGACTCGCCTTTCCTGGCCTGGAGGCGAGCACTCCTCCTGCGGGAACTTAGTTCCCTCCGCCTCTCTGCCCTGAGCCTCTGCAGCTCAGGAGAGGCTGAAGGGTTACCGGACCCAGAGGCAACCTCAGCTTCCCCTGACGAGGCTGAGAGTGGAGCACCTGCAGGCAATGAGTCCTCCATCACCTCAGGAGCCAGAGCAGACTCAGCTGGTGCCTGCACCTGAGGATCCAGCACAGGTGAGGACCCTTCAGGCTCATGCCCCAGCCCCGGCTCAGCTAGTTCTGGAGGCGGGGACTCCTGTGCAGGCTGGGATCCCTCAGGTTCAGCATCTGAGTCCGAATCCCAGGCCATCACACCTTGGCTGTTCCCCAGCTAGTGCCTCCCACCATTCCTCTGCTTCCAACCAGTCCATGGCACCCTGCCTCTGAAAAGGAGTTTCTAATGATCAATGATGTTTCATAACCACTACTGGATTGATGCTCCATGAATTTGTCTACCAGCCCACCTTTTCCTCAGTTGTATGGGCTCTTTGAATCTTGGCCCTAGACCAAGAATGTGGCCTGTCAGATGTTGTTGGACTGCAGTCCTCACTTTTCCTGAATGTTGGTCACTGGTTGCCCATCCCTGCCCCAAACCAACAAGTTCTTGCTAAATGACACAGAAAGGAGTTGGCTGCTACAGTAGTTGGGCAGCCAGTTTGCTTCTTCTGTGAGGCTTGCCTGTGCTTGCAGCTCTTGATGCAGCCATCAGCTTCAGAGAGAGGAGGGATGGAAGGCAGGCCACTAAGGCGTGTGTGTCTGTGGCTTTATGTGTTATCTTAATAAAACTTCTCCCAGGGCTAGGCGCTGCAGATCAAAGGATAAGATCAAAGTACTGCAGGAGATGTTTAAATTAAACACAGGTAGCACAAGAGATAGAAAGATTAAAAATGCTTTAGAGAAAGCTTGTAGTATGTAGCATATTGCCAAGGCATGCAGATGTCAGAGTTTCACTCCAAGTGGCAGGGCACTTAACACTTAAAACAAAACAGTAAAAGTAGGAGAGGCCTGGGATGCATCTGGAAAGTCTCCTTTGTCCAGTCAACATCTGTTACATCCAATCTATTGCATATCCAATGGCGAGTCTAACTCTGTGCATTTCAAACTGTGTTCCGGGGAAACCTGGGGTGCCTCATAAATTCTCCAGGCATTCCTTAATGATCAGTACAGACAAACAAGCTTACCTGAAAGACGGCTAGCTCACAACTACCCATATTCTAAAGCACATTCTCCGTAAACATAGTGTAATGGTGAGGTCCAAATATCCTGGCCAGTACCTTGCATGAACTGACTATGGACAGTATACACTTCCCAGAATTCTCTACTCTGCACATATAGACTACAGCTACAATATTAGAATCAACAACTGCTGAAATTAATCCTTTGACGCAACTGCTAAATTTAGTCAAAATCAAAATATTTATTAAATATCTTGAAATGATCACCTTTGTTGTCTCTCAGATCTGCAACAGAATTTTGTTCCATACTCGTTTTTAAGCAAACTGACCTAATTCACACCTCCCAGGCAAATACATGGGTTAGAGCTAATTATCCTTCAGATTTTGCACTTTTCCAAAGTTTCTTAGCTCAAAAAAATTACCAAAAGGGGGGGGGGATTGCACATGTATATGTTTTGTAATGCATTGATTGAAATAATACATATTTAAATGAGTATTTTGTGATAGCACAAATTTGCTAATTAATGTGAAAATGGGATGGAATAGATTTATAAATGACTACTCCTTTGACCAACAGATCTGACTGGAAGGGGTTCCCTCAAGTTTTGAAAGTTCAAAAATTACTGGTTTTGCTTTCATAATGGAAGCATAGGGTTTATGGCCATCTAGTTCAGGCATAGGCAAACTCGGCCCTCCAGATATTTTGGGACTACAACTCACACCATCCCTAGCTAACAGGACCAGTGATGATGGGAGTTGCAGTCCCAAAACATCTGGAGGGCCGAGTTTGCCTATGCCTGATCTAGTTTATAATAGCCAGAAGGTGAGAGTTGAAAGGAATCAAACAGTATTTTGCAGAAGAGTTATCTGTAGAGCAAGGGAAAAGTTCAGCAAACAAAGCCTGATGATTAAAGTATGTGAACTTTGTCACACATGTTGGCATTGGGCCCGTCCATATTTAACTCAAGATGAAGGCCTTAACTCCATTATAAGAATCAATCTTTTGTGCTCTGGCAACAGAATTCATTTATTTGTATTACATTAATAACTTGAAACTCAAGAAAGCTCGATAGCTCCATAATTTGTGCATTGTAGCTGCAGAATTATAACTTCCAAGAAGTCATATGGATAGCTATATAAAATCTGAGTGTATGTTCATATGCTGTAGCTTCAGTCTGTCTGTGTGTGTGTGTGTGTGTGTGTGTGTGTGTGTGCGCTCTTGGTGAAAGGTTTATAGCAATTTATGGACCAGAAAGGATCCACACTCATTCATAAATCGTTGTGTAAAAATGAGGAGCTGCATCTGAACAGCTGCCCAGGGCTTTTATCTGATTAAATTACCAATATATGCTACATTTAGAAGTAGAATCAGTAGAAAAGTGTATAGCCCCTTGAGTATTTTCCCTTTGTCAGCCTCTTCCTACATTGACACACTTCCTTGAACGGGGCCTTCAGACATCATCTTTAGTTTATAGGCACTATATAAATGAAAATAATATGAAATATTTGGTTTATTGCAGTGCTGATGAAAACTATGGCAGAGTGGTCCTTAATCAATACAAATCACAAGATGGTTTACACAGGTACAGTAGCCTGTTGATCTCTATAAGTTTCCTCCACTTTTTCCCAGCTATGGAAATATATGCAAGCTATGGTTGTTTGTTCTCATTAATAACCTATAGCAGGGCTGAGGAACTTGAGATCTTCTAGGTGTTGTTGTAATTCACATCAGTCCTGATCTTTGGCAATGCTGCTTGGGACTGATAGGAGTTGGAGACTAACATCTGAAGAATTTGCTTTATTGGTTCAGCAAAGTCTATGTCTTTGATTGCAAATTACATATATTAGTGACAGAATTCTACATTTCAAGTTAAAAATGTGCTGCATCTACCCATCCACCTCCTCTCATCCACTGCTTTTAAAAATGAGAACAGAAGATGGAAAATGGATTTGTAATATGTGATAACTCCAACAAACTTTTGAAGAGATAGGTAACATAATTAGACCCACGTTAAATTGGACAAGACAGCTGTGAAAGGATATTGACTATTGAGGATATTGCCATGTATTCACCTGATACTAGATTCTCTGGAAATGTGAAGATAATTTCTCAACATTTTTTCTGTTCAATTTAGTCAAGAGAATCAAAATATTTATTAAGTATCTTGAAATGATCACCTCAACTGCGATATTGGAATATTTCAATTTATTTCTTATCTCAAAAGATCATTTGTTAAATTGCAGAGGTTAATCATCTGACAGATCTAATTTGGATACTTTAGTGACTGAAAATTTTCTTTAAAGTCATTACTAACCCTCAGTTACTATAATTAATTAATCTTTCTTAATGTCAGGAGCACCGATGAAAAGGATGATCAAAAAGCTTTGCTTAGCCGATATAGATCTGATACAACTTTAGACAGGTAAGAGTTTTATATAGATGGCTTTATTGTTTTGTATTATAAAGTTTGGATGCTCTCGGGCTTTTGTACCCGGCTACAAAATCCTGCTACGCTTATAATGTGATTCAGATGTTATTACTGTGTTGTGGGGAGACTGTGGTTTGGTGTAACAAATAGTGTTTTGGATAGATGAGACCTGGGTTCAGACTTCCCCATTCAACCATGAAACTCATCAAGTTGCCTTTACAAAGTTGCTGTCACATAGCCTAACCTACCTCACAAGAATAAAATGATATCATTTTATGTATCCAGAGCTCTTTTGAAGAAGGATGGGGTACACATTTGATAATCAAATTGAATATCTGCCTTAAGACAGTGAAGGGGAACCTGTGGCCTTTCAGATGTTTCTGGCTACAACTCCCATCACCCCTGACTACTGGCCTGGCTAGCTGAGGCTGATGGGAGTTGGAGTTCTGCAGCGTCTGCAGAGGCACAGGTTTCCCATTCTTGTCTCAAGAGATGCTTTGGCTTGGATCCTAACATCTGTTCTCTTCTTGGAATGGGACTTTCCCACCTAGCAATGCTAGTGGAATTCAATCTTTGTGAATTTTAATTCAGCAGAGGTGGCTAACCTGTGGGTTGCATATGGCCCCCTAAGTGAGTTTCCCCAAAGTTGTCATAAATTGACTGTTCTTATGGGTCCCCCACTATGAGTCATAACGCTAAAATGTATTTTGGGGGGGGCTCCCCCAATTTTATTTGTTAATTAATTTAATTTTAAAATTAATTTGAATAAATACTGACTGCTCCCATAGGTCCCCTACAAAGCTGTTGCGGCCCTCCGATTAATAAATTAATGATGATATTAATAATAACAATAAATATACAGTATCGTAAAATACTCCAGACACAGAGCAGTATATAATACAGTCGTACCTTGGACCTCGAATGCCTTGAGAGTCAAACGTTTTGGCTCCTGAACGCCACAAACCTGGAAGTGATTGTTCTGCTTTGTGAACGTTCTTTGGAACCCAAATGTCCGCCGGGGCTTCCGATTGGCTGCAGGAGCTTCCTGCAGCCAATCGGAAGCCGCGCTTTGGTTTCTGAACATTTTGGAAGTCAAACAAATTTCCGGAACGGATTCTGTTCGACTTCCGAGGTACGGCTGTACATATTAGCAGAGAACCTGGCATGGGGCTGCCTTTTTTAGTAAGAGCTCTATACTTATAGTAACACAGGGCCATTCTGCCTGAGGTGTGTAACAGCAGCCACCTCTTCTCATCCACTGTTGCCATTGCACTTCCCCTTCCCCTACTCCCTGCCTCGCTCTGCAAAAGCGCCAAGAGGGTCCTTCCTCCGAGTGAGGCATTTGGCTGGGCGAGAGCCATCTTTTGACTTTAGATTTTCTTTTTTTTCTTTTTTTATAATATTTTATTAAGTTTTATCAATAGAAAAGTTCAGAAAAATACAAAAACAGAAAAATACAAAATTACAAAATACAAAAATACAAACATTAAACACAAAAAGAAGAAGAAAAAACACATATAAAAGAAAACAAAAACTCCCTCTTTCTTAATTTCTCATCTTTAGTTGACTTATTTTCCTGACTTCCTCACGTCTCCCATTTTTGTATCCCTTTTAAAAATTGGCTCAGCAAATTCATGTCCTATTAGTTTATCTATTATCAATCCCATCTTACATTTTACCTTGTTGCTAGAACCCCTTCGATTCATTTCAATGTCATCAGCATTCAAAAATTTTACAATATTTCGTCAATGAGTCATCAACAGGCTCATCTCAGCTATCTGCCAATCACCCATTCCCACCACCCTTCTGAGTAATACCCCTCCCCACCTTCTCACTATATAGAAGGATCTGGCAACTTCTGTTTCAGTGTATCTGAAGAAGTGTGCTTGCACACGAAAGCTCATACCAAGAACTAACTTAGTTGGTCTTTAAGGTGCTACTGGAAGGAATCCATTTTGCCGTGAGGGAAGGGGGGAGCAGGAAGACACCGTGTTGCTGTTCTCCCATGTCCGTCACCTGAGGCAATCATCTCATTTTGCTTCAGTGGGATGGCCCTGTGGTCACATGTAGCTCAGCCTTTAATAAAAGTCTGTTTGAAAAGAGAAAGTTGAATGAGTTGGATACCCTTGGTTGGTTCGTTATAGACAGTGAAATTTCAGCATATAGTCATAATCATAATAAGACATTGAGTGAGTCAATTGATAACCACTAGTTTCTGCAGCGAATTCTACCCTGGATACAGTAAAATCATATTACAAAGACCAGCTCAGATTGCCCTTTAGTTTATTGCTTTCACACTGTCTCTGGGCACATCAGATATAACTAGATGATGGGCAAGATGGTAAATTACAGAGCTCTTGTGAATTCCAGAGATCTTTGAGATTCCTGTGTGTCTTGTAACAACCCCCAGGACTTTTCTTAAGGATATTCCTCCTCAAAACCAGCCTGCTGCCTTCACAGCAAGCATTTTCTCACAGGAGAGATGTGGTCATGTGTTGATGATGAAACATCAACTAGGTTTCCTCAGCTAGGTGCAGCAACCTCCTCTACCTTACAAAACTGTAGGAAGAAGTGACATAGAGAAAACCATGGGATATTGCCTACGTATAGAAGTACAAGGAATCATAACTGCCCCCAGTCTACCACATTCTTATAACAGCATGCCTCCCTTTCGCTGGAGTTGTATTTCTGAAATTCCTCAAACCCATATGGGGGCATAACAGTCAAATAAAAGGCCTTTTTGAGTAAAATCCTGCTTCCTAGGTCCAACGCTCATAGGATTCAAAATGCTCACTCAGCTTACGCTTTTGTAGCACAACAATTGTTTTGTGAGCCCCAGAATGTCCCCAGATCTGTTGCATTGCCTCCATGTTGCTCAGTCTTCAGCATGAGATCATTCAGAAGCACCATTTTGTGGCAGATACAAATGGCATTGCTACCTTAAACGGTTAATTCAGCTCCGACAGCAGGAGCCTTCCGTTTAAGTGGAAGTCAGGGAAAGGTTTTCCAGCCGTGACTTTGAAATCCATAAAGGCCAGGAAAGGGCTTGTGTTTTTTCTTTAATGTAAATCTAATGGCTTAATGAAATCAATGGTAAGCACAGCTACCCTGGCCTCCTTGGCTTGATGCAATGGCTGCGCTCCACAAGGAATTATACACAATGGGCAACTTCAAACCATATTGATCTCCGGAAACACTTGATGGTGGGGGGTGAGCAGCAATATATAGGGAGTGACAAGGAACTGTTTCGACTGAAGATGCATTTTAGTTCTTTATTAAGGGGCTTCTCAAAGGATTTCCTGTTTTTCACTACTCGTTTAAAAAAGAGCGTGTAATAATCTCTGGACATTTAATAATTCATTGGTTTTCTAAGACTTAATTAAAATACTCTTTCAGCAAGCAGAAAAACTTTTTAAAACTAATAAGCACGAACGTTATATTGAGTCAGCTAGTATGCTGGTCTCATTATCACTGTAGACGTGTGTGCAGAAGCTACGGGAAGCTTTTTCTGCCTTGCTAGGAAATATTAGATGTTGACATTTTAATTCAGGCAATCTTTTTCTTTTTTTAAGAAAAGCTAATTTCTACTGTTGGTGAAAGCTCGTTTTGCTATTTTTTTAGGATTCCTGGCAACAGTGATGCTGACAAAGCAAATAAGCTTTCCACCTTGGATGGCAAGCCAAGTAGCAGGTATGTGTAAGCCGTGCTTCATAGTCATCCGTTTAGGGTTCACCTCAGGTTTAGTACAAATCAAGTGGGTGGATCTCTATAGGAATCCTTCCTTCCTGGGAGCCACTGGTGCTGGTGTGGGACCTAGCAGATCACGTACTTTACTGTAGATCTAGGATACAGGTCTTCAGAAGTTATTGATATACCGTTGGAGCTGGTCATGGAGGAAGCCTTAAGGGTGAAGCCTTAAGCAACAACTCTTGATTCTAAGCATCACTTGTCAGTGCTTTGTACACAAATCACAGTGGCCTCATTCAGATCAAATGGTTTATTGTTAGAAGCCCAAGCAAGCAGTCCACCCCCCTCTCCTCTTTTAGTGCAGATGTGAGGAGTAAAAAGTGAAAAACAACAACAACCTTTAGAGTACTTCTGTTTTTGATTAAACACAGTTTGTCGTCTCTAACCATTGAAAAAGTAGTTATCCTTATGTATGGTTAACTGAAACGACAAAACTTTAAACTTTGGTTTATGGTTTTTCCAGGAAGGAGCTTGATGCATCTATCAACACTGGCAACGCCACATCGCCTGTGAAGAAGAAAAGGTATTCAAGACCTTCTTCATTTTTACTGTAGATATCAACGTTTTCGCAAAAGCTATCCATCTAATATAGAAATTGATTCTAATAATTACTCCAGCTGAGAGTGGAGCCCTCATAATCCCCTGATGTTGATATTTTGGGGAAGGGTTTAGGATGGGGTACTGCTGCCGGTTTGCCAACCTTCACCGACACAGTAGAAAATCGCTGTGGGAGACCTGTGTTATGGCAGAAGTCTCAAGCTTCCACCAGCGGTTCTCCCATTGAGGATAACCAGCAGAAAGGATATTAGGGGCAGCAGCAGGGCACCAGAGGCTTTGGATCAGCTGGATTTGAAGACCCACATATCCCATGAAGGGTCTAGTCCTCTGGCCTTTCAGCTGCACCAGTCTGGAGCTAAAGTAGTAGGAAAAGAAACGGCTTCTCCACCCACCTTTCAGCAGGAACTGAAGTGAAACATACAAGTAAAAGATGGATTTGAAGAGCACTTACACTGAGGAAACCTCAGTGAGACTAAGTACAGTGGTACCTCGGGTTGCATATGCTTCAGGTTACATATGCTTCAGGTTACAGACTCCGCTAACCCAGAAATAGTGCTTCAGGTTAAGAACTTTGCTTCAGGATGAGAACAGAAATCGTGCTCTGGTGGCACGGCGGCAGCAGGAGGCCCGATTAGCTAAAGTGGTGCTTCAGGTTAAGAACAGTTTCATGTTAAGTACGGACCTCCGGAATGAATTAAGTACTTAACCTGAGGTACCACTGTAGTAGTGACTCAATAGTGTTGCTCCCTATGCTACTCTATACTTGGCAAATGTTTTTACGGATCTTGTAAAACATGGGGGATGGGAGAGAATGGGACCCTCTTACCGCCAAGGATAGTTCCAGGCTGATCTGAGTTAGTAACACTTTTTTTTTTCATATGTCAGGCATAGGGTAGATAGTCTTTTAGGTATTTAATAGTTTGAAAGGAAAATTATAGCTACGGTATGTTCTTTCCCACTCTTGCCATCTGAAGTTATCCAGGATTGAACCTAAAATCTTCTGCAAGCAAAGGATGGGAAAGTCATTCTAGGAATCTCTGCATACACAAACAAGCAATAGCTACGGGGTTTCCTCTGTTCTTAAGAGAAGTGGCAGCCTTATTCCTGCGATAGGAAACATTAGACACGTCAAAAACTAAATTTATTCCCAGCAATTCTCAGTGGGGAGACAAAAATGTGGAATTATACAGTGACAGCTTTGCAGTTCGTATTAAGGAACATCACTATAAGCAAGATCAAGCCACAGTTGAGTGCTTAATTTTAATTAGGATTTAAACAATGGGATTTAAGTTGATAACAGGCAGCATAAACTTCTTAGACTTTGGGTCCAAATACAAAAGGCCTGTAAAATGAACTATATGCTTGTGCATTATTAGGCAGTCATGGATGCCTCCCCCAGTCTCCAGTCAGAAGGTCACCATAGACGGTGAACAACACAAAAGGTAAGAATTTGAATTTTATCCAAGTTATGTTCAGCTCTCCAATGTTAGGAAATGCTTCAAAAGAATTTCTCTTTGGTTGTTATGTTGACAGCTTTGGTTGAGTTTTTGAGGAATATCTAGCCCACATCATTGTTCTAATTTTAGATACAAACTTGAAAAAAATCTGTGACAGTGTAATCCTATACATCTTTGCTCAAAAGAAAGACCCATTATATTCATGGAGGTTTACTTCCTATTAATTCTGTTCAGAATTGCATCCTGAAATATTCTAAGCTTGTCTGCCATGATGAGAGCCTCTGGGTAGCTAAACACTGTGGGATAAAAATGTCAAATTAAATAAAATACATATCTTGAGTAAGATCCAGGCAAAGTAACCCTGGTTGAAGCACGTGAAAGTTAGTGGGTACTTGCTAGGTGCAAATAAGGATCAGGCAGACTCAGCAATGGAGAATAAGAAGGTGAGGTTTATTGCCAGGCAATAAGGACCCAGTTTGGAACCTCTTCCAAAAGGAACTGGGACCCCGATTGACAGAAATCCAGAGGTCTTTATACCTGACCTGAGCAAATCACAGCAAATCATAGATCATGAGACAACCATGAGGGATTCACAATATTGTCAGCGAGAATCAGCCAATCAGCAAGCTCTTGTCACGCTACCAGCTCCTGGTCAAGCACAGAGTTCAAGTTCTGCTTTCCGCTGCTTGCAGTGACGCTCTGTCTAACCTCTCCCCTAGTTATGACAGGACAGGGAGTTTGGAGATTTTGTGGTTTAGCTCTTCCTGTTCTGTGGATTAATTTAGCCTGTATCTGAGGGGATTTTGTACCAGAATCTCTGATTCACGCCTTCCCCTTGTCCAGGGTACACGGATGTTTGTAGGGGAAAGGTCGGCTCCTAACTTTGCTGTTCCAAGCAGTTTGCAGTTAGCTAAGGCACAGTTTCCCTTTGATTCAAAATGGATTATAAAATACTGTAAGCCAACCCAGACTGCATGTGCAGCTAAGTCAAACCATAGCTGGGTGCAAACAAGTCAGCTTGCAGATTCCTGGAATGAAGACAGTGCCTGCTATGCTTTTCCCCTGGCTGTGCTGCCTGGAGTTAAACTATGGTTTGTTTTAGCATTATGTCCAAACTTGGGCTCATGGTTTATCTCACTCTAAACAAACCACAAGCTGTAACTAAGGTTTGTTTTTACTACTCATGGTTTATTTGGGGATTCTAAACCACAAGTCTGGGTAATATGAAGCCAAACAATGGTTTGGCCAAATTAGCATGTTGGCAGCAAAAGCTATTATCTTTGCTGTGGGAACCCACACATTTGCTAAGCCATGATTTGGCTGACGGTTATGTGTGATTTCAAGAGAGCTCATGTTTTCCTTTCCCACTGAAATCAGTTAGACGTTGGAATTTTAAACCTCTGTGCATTTACTTGGGAGTAACCTTATTGAAAATTTGAGTAGAAATGTTTATGACTGTGGTGTAAAGTGGTTTGGGCTTTGGTTTGGCTGGTTTTGAATGCTATCCTGACGTTGACTCAATGTGTATTACACCCTTATGGATGGATATAAGGAGCTGCCTTACATGGAGTCAGTCCAATGGCTCATCTAGGCAAGCACTTTCTCCTTTGACAGTAAGTTGCTGTGCAGGATTTTAGCTTGCACACAGAGAAACTGAATCACACAACCTTGAAAGTAAAGTCTTCAATGTGAATTGTTGGTGTGTGGACTTGAGGTGTTGTGGTTTGTTCACCACATAGCCATGTCATGGTTTTTCAGCGTGGGTAAACATTTTCCTGCACATCAGCAGAATAATTCTTGTAAACCTTGGCAGTGCATGGTAAAATATCTCCCTCTATTGAAAAAACTGAGCTCTTCACCATCTGCCCAGGGACAGACCACATTCACTCAACCATTGCTTCTGTCCTCTTTCTCATGGAAGTTTAGTGCTCATTTCCAGAGAAATAAACCTGTTTGTATGATTTGCAAAAGTAGGGACGCGGGTGGCGCTGTGGGTAAAACCTCAGCGCCTAAGACTTGCCGATCGTATGGTCGGCGGTTCGAATCCCCGCGGCGGGGTGAGCTCCCGTCGTTCGGTCCCAGCTCCTGCCCACCTAGCAGTTCGAAAGCACCCCTAAGTGCAAGTAGATAAATAGGGACCACTTACTAGCGGGAAGGTAAACGGCGTTTCCGTGTGCTGCGCTGGTGCAGGCTCGCCAGAGCAGCTTCGTCACGCTGGCCACATGACCCGGAAGTGTCTTCGGACAGCGCTGGCCCCCGGCCTCTTAAGCGAGATGGGTGCGCAACCCCAGAGTCGGTCACGACTGGCCCGTATGGGCAGGGGTACCTTTACCTTTACCTTTATGATTTGCAAAAATCATGGGAGTTTTGCATTTTAATTTCATCGGGGCATACAGATCTTTCCTGCAATTTTAAATGTAGTATGACGCGGGTCGCGCTGTGGGTTAAACCACAGAGCCTAGGGCTTGCTGATCAGAAGGTCGGCGGTTCAAATCCCCACGGCGGGGTGAGCTCCCGTTGTTCGGTCCCTGCTCCTGCCAACCTAGCAGTTCGAAAGCACGTCAAAGTGCAAGTAGATAAATAGGTACCGCTCCGGCGGGAAGGTAAACAGTGTTTCCGTGTGCTGCTCTGGTTTTCCAGAAAGTGGCTTAGTCATTCTGGCCACATGACCCGGAAGCTGTACGCCAGCTCCTTTGGCCACTAAAGCAAGATGAGTGCCGCAACCCCAGAGTCGTCAGCTACTGGACCTAACGGTCAGGGGTCCCTTTACCTTTACCTTTAAAATAGGCCCTTTAAAGTGAATTCCAACGTTTCTCTCTTCCCATGACATAGAAAAAAGACCACACGTTTGGTAAGTTAAACAGGGTTACAAACTGCCCCAAAATAAGATTCATGTGCTTCAAAAAGCTACACAAGCAGCAGTGCTTTTTCTGGGGGTACATATTTTAAATACGCATGTTCAGCACACAAATTAATTCAGCATTTTTGTTCCACCACACAGGCATTCCTGGGCCTCACAAAATACAACTACAGCTGTAGCCACCAATAACAAACCGTAAGTATACAGTGCTTATTGGATTATTCTTTTTTTAAAGAACACAATGCGGGACTTCTTCTTATGTTACGTTTTCATGTGTCTCATTTTTTAAATGTGTGCATCTAGGTGGCACTGTGGGTTAAACCACAGAGCCTAGGACTTGCCGATCAGAAGGTCGGTGGTTTAAATCCCTGCGATGGGGTGAACTCCCGTTGCTCGGTCCCTGCTCCTGCCAACCTAGCAGTTCGAAAGCACGTCAAAGTGCAAGTAGATAAATAGGTACCGCTCTGGTGGGAAGGTAAATGGTGTTTCCATGTGCTGCTCTGGTTCGCCAGAAGTGGCTTAGTCATGCTGGCCACATGACCCGGAAGCTGTACGCCGGCTCCCTCGGCCTATAGAGCGAGATGAGCGCCGCAACCCCAGAGTCGGTCACGACTGGACCTAATGGTCAGGGGTCCCTTTGCCTTTACCTTTATCTAATAATGTAAGGTGTGAATGAGTCTCAGTCACAGCATGGGACTCTTAATCTCAGAGATGTGGATTCGAGCCCCATGTAGGGCAAAAGATTCCTGCCCTGCAGGGGGTTGGACTAGATGACCCTTGTGGTCCCTTCCGACTCTTCAATTTGAAAATTCCATGAGATGTTCGTTTGCAAACATGTAGATCATTCAAGCATATTTAGGGAGACTGAGTGGTTTTCATTCCCTCGTTGAGTGCACACTTGGTGGCAAACCTGGCTTTGCTGCCGTGTCATCTATGAAATAGATGGACTTTGAATGACTTTGAGCATTAATGATACGTGCAAATAGAGAAGGCTTGAATGAGAGTGAGTCAAGACCAAAGAAAGCTCATCACGTAAGGTCATTCAAAGGAGAGAGGCACAGATCCTCCTTACCTGTAAGCTAGGTGGATGCTGAGGCTCTTTGAGCCTAACACTGTCTACAGAATATAATAATACAATCTATTGCCTTTTAAAATTAGGGGTGCATTCTTTTTGTTTGTTATTATGTTAGATGTTTTTTGTGCTTTTATATTGTAAACTGCCCCGTGATCCTTGGGTGAATGGTGGTATAGAAATCTTCTTCTTAATAAACTGACTACTGTTTTCATCCCATCCCATCTCCCCTTGATGCTTTGTAAATGGATGTTATAAATAACCCATAAGACTCCAGCCATCCCTAACTCTGAAAAAGATTTCCCTGAACTTATTCTCCACCAGGCAAAATGGAGAAGAGTAGCGTCTACTTTCTGATACCCTCAAATATAATTTCTTTTACTACTATTTCCATTATCTTCCTTTCTTTCCCGGCTTTCACCGTAAGATTCCAACACTTAAAAAAATAATAATATTAAAATCATTTAAAAACAACCTACAGTGAAGAGAATGGGGTGGATACTAAAAATCTCTATCTCAGGTGTCAACTGCCTGTGTAAATAGGTGTGTTCTTTTGCTTCCCTCTGTGGGGAGGAAATCCCACAATTTAGGGGGCTAACCCAGAGAATGCCCTGGCTCCCCCACCCAAATTTCTGAGAGCGGTGGAAACTACCAAGAGGGCCATGGTATAGGCATGCCTTTTCCTCCCCACAGGAGTGTTCAAAGTGCTCAAAGCTTGGGTTTTATTCCTGAGATTTTCGTTCTGTGTTAAATTTGCTTACATTCTTCCACAGACGATCAGCAGGGGCAGCCAGCAGGGATGCAATTAAAAAAACACACTTATTTTCTGAGGGATGTCAGAGATATGACTCATAATTTCTGTGCATTGCAACCATATGGGTATGAGATACTACCCCACATAGGCGCCGACTCCATGGGGCCTGAGGGGGCCCGAGCCCCCTCAAAAATTCATTTGGGGGGGCTCTGCCCCCCCAATAATCTCGGGCGCCCCTCCAGCAGAGCGCCGCCGCCGCGGTTACTTTAAAAACAAAGCAAAGCAAAGCAGTACCACTCGTAGAAACATGGGCGGTTGATCTAATGCTGCTGAGGAGAGCGGGGGGTGGGGTGGGCCTGAAACTGCTCTCGCTCGCAAGAAGATCCGTTTCATTCCCCACTTGCTTTGTAGGGGGCTCAGGGTCACTCTCTTAGGGAGCAGTGCGCTGCCACTCGAGGACTCCATTTTTGGAGGAATCCTTCCCAGTCTTTGGTGCTCTGGAGTTTGACGACTGAGCCGTCCTTCCTCGAAAGCTTGGGGTTGGTCCGATCGGGCGTGAAGCGGAGCGAAGCACCCACCCCGCGCCCAAACTGGCTCCCTCCGCCGGTTACCCGGGAGGAAGAGGTCCTAGACCACTAGGGAGTTTGTTCGGAGCAGCCAGAGGCCAATGCCTTTCCCCTTCGCCCCTCGCGTCCAGGCCGCGGCTCTTATGGTGCAAGCCTCGACTCTTTCCCTCCATGCCATTCCACAGGATCTTGGGATCTTTTTATTGCAAGAGACCCCTGCCTCCTCCCCACCTGCTCCCTCGCCAGCCAGCCAGCCAGCCAGCCGCGCGCCCTAGCCGGAGAGCCCCGGCCGTCCCCGTCGCGCAATCGGCTGGATCTCCCTTCAGCAGGCCGTGCTCACAACACGGCCCAGGGACCCCCCAGCAGCGGATCTCCGGCCCAGCTGAAGAATCCGGCAACAAGCCCCCTCCTCCCCAATCGCTCCGCCGAAATACGCTCCAAAACCCCCCAGATAGGCCGCCGGCCACCAAGTCTCGTGGCACCCTGAGCGAGGGTCTCTCCCCAACACCGCCACCTCGAACTGCGTTCTCCCGAGCGAACCAGCGGCAGGACCCCGGTATGGGCCCCCCCCCCAATATTTTTTATAAGTCGGCGCCCCTGCTACCCCATAGTAGAAAAGGTAGGGCTTCCTTGGTATCAGTTTCTGGGTTGCATCTATTGATTGACTGCACCACAAGAAGAAATCAAGATTCCCATTGCTGTTCAGTTCAGTCCTGGAATCAATCCATGTTGTGATGATCCCTGCCTGAAAAGGGAATTTGGAAAGTATCCATTATATAATCATAGAAATCATAACGTATATATGATTTCTAACCAGAGCTTTGTCTGTCTGTCTGTTTGTTGCTTCAGAGTTTCAACTACTTCAAACAAAGGAGGAGGACCAAAGATGTATGTATTTTCATTTCTAGTATTTAGACTTTAAACTTGGAAATAGTGTACAGGCCAGCACCTGTTATTTATAGTTTATTTCATAGTTATCCAAAGAAAGAGAAAAGAAAAGAAAGACAGCCATTACTTTGCAAGTGTTTTGAGAAGACTGGTCATCTTTTGGCTTCACTGATCAAATTGCGCATCACAGCAAAAGTAGCAGCAATGTTTGAGTTTGGGACGGCAATTACTGCCATTACCATGTTGACATTTTTGTGTGTGTTCTTCTAAAAGCTTTGGCCTTCCAGATGTTGTTGGATTCCAACTCCTATCAGCCCCAACCAGCCAAGGTTGGTGGGAATTATAGCCCAACAATATCTGGAGGAGCACAGGTTCCTCACACCTTTCAGTGTGGGGTCCTGGGAAAAAATGAATTTTCCTTTTCATTCTGCAGGACTATCTATTCATCAGAACCAATTACATCTCCAAAGTCAAATGCTGCCGTGAGCGATCCAGCCAGAACTAGGTAACATAAAGTGGTGTGATTAATGATTGGTGTTTTATGTGATGACACAGTAACCAATGATGGGTGCTACTGGGTGCAAAGCAAAACACTTATAAGCCCCGCTGATTTCAGTGGAAGAGATGTAAGCAGGAAAGTAGCAGTAACAGCATTGAAATGTTTTATACATCCCCTGTGACCTGTGCCCCCAAAATCCAGGGCAAACTTCATGTAAGAAAATTGCATCAAAACCTTATTCTGCTTCTTCTAGGCCAGGAATGGGCAAACTTGGTCCTCCAGATGTTTTGGGACTACAATTCCCATCATCCCTGACCACTGGTCCTGTTAGCTAGGGGTGATGGGAGTTGTGGTCCCAAAACATCTGGAGGGCCGAGTTTGCCTATGCCTGTTCTAGGCAAAGTAGCTTTTGGAGGGGGGATTTGGCAAAAGAAAACAGTGGGAGGGAGAAAGTGCGTAACCCTTAGCCTGTCCAGTTATAACTCATGTTCTGGGGATACCTTGCAAACATGCAGCTGGAACACCATGTGGGAAGGGGTCGATTGGGGACATTTCCAGTGTGAAAGTGGCAGTGGGGAAAAGGGTGAAGTTCCCCCTTTCTTTCTTTTTTAAAGAATATTTATTGAGATTATACAAAAGATTACACATAAAGAAAAAACAAACAAAAACTAACAAACACAAACTAACAAGAAAGTTGACAAAAAGGCAACCTAGAAAGAAGGAAAAAAGGAAATAGGAACAAGAAGAAAAAAAAAACATTTTAAAAAAGGATAAATCCATTTTTCAGCATCTTTGATCTCATTTGCTTATTTCCTTGACCTCCTCACACCTCCCCTTTTGTATTCCCGTTTTCCAAGTCTTTTCAGCAAATCCTTACCCTCTTTCATTTGACTTTGCTGTATACTTAACCTATTATAACTATACATTTTCATCCATATAACTATCTATATTTACCTATTCTTATTAACCTTATTACCAAAACCACTTCTTTTCAGTCCAACATCATTTTAACATTCATTAATTTTACAGTATTTCTGCAAATAGTCTTTAAATTTCTTCCATTCTTCCTCCACCATTTCTTCTCCCTGGTCTCGGATTTTGCCAGTCATTTCTGCCAATTCCATATAGTCCATCAGCTTCATCTGCCATTCTTCCAGAGTGGGTAAATCTTGTGTCTTCCAGTACTTTGCAATAAGTATTCTTGCTGCTGTTGTGGCATACATAAAGAAAGTTCCCCTCCAGTACTTCACCCGTGAAGGTGGTTTGCTTCTGAAGGTGCTTTCTCTGCAAGGAACCTTTGGGATTTGATTATGCCCCTATCGGTGTAATTTGTAGTTCAATATTCGGCTTTGATGGTAAAGTTATATTATTCACTTTGGCCCTGGTCCTGCAAAGACAATCCACAGAAGTGCTTGTTTGTCACAGTAGAAAAGCCATCCACTTCATTAGACATATGCATCGATACACAGTTTTGCTGCTGAAATATACTCAGAGTCGCAAAGTGATTTCATGCTCTTTATTCAGCTCATAGTGGTGAGGAGGAATGAATGAGAGTCCCCTCAGAGTATCTGCTTTATATACATTATTTACACAATGGGCTGCACATGATTGGTTAATTCTGGAATTCTACTGTAAGCCAATCAGGTTGTGGATTCACTTATATCTGGAGCATGATTGGGTGGTTCCTGCCAACCAATCATACTGCTGCATTGTTCTTGGACCAATCAGACTGCTGCATTCTGAATCCTATTGTTCTAGGACCAATCAGACTGCTGCAGTTTGGATCCTATTCAACTCAGTACATAACAGCTGCAATATACATTCATGTGTTTTCTTACAAAGCAGCCCAGAGTAGCTACAGCCCAGCCCAGATGGACAAGAACAGATTCCCAGCAGATCTGAGCTCTGCCTTCTTTTTAGAAATTAGCCATGAAATGTAAGGAAGTTGGGGAAAGGGGAGGGATGCCAAGAGAAAGAACTGTAGATACGTATGAAGACTGACATTAAGACTGACATTTGGAAAGAGAAAAAGTCAAAGTTGAGAGAGATGATGTTTAGAGAAAGAATACCATACAAACATATGAAGCAGCTGAAATACAGTAGGCAAATACAGATCCCGTATATCATCATAATGCAACTTAGTTTACTTATACCATCCTTCCACAATCCACTGCTCTCCAGATGTTGTGGGACTCCAACTCCCATGTGCCCAGCCAGCATGGCCAATGGTTAAGGATGATGGGAGTTGTAGTCCAACAATATTGTACAAGATACCAGGTTGGCAGAAGCTGATTTATACTGCAGAAGCGTCCGACCAAAAACAACTGTGTCTGAGGAAAACATTCAACTGACAGCTTATCCCAGCATCAGACTTAAAGTCTGTTTACAGTGGTAATCTCTGGGTTCCAACCTAGCAACTCTAGTCTTAATTTACTTGGGTCACATTTTAGAGATTATTTCTGGCATCGTTGTGTGCATTCCTAGTCTAAAGTGCATAGCCAGACATCTTTAATAAATCCCACCCCACGTACTGGAATACAATGGGATCTCCCCTCTTGAAAGAGTTTGAGTCATGAAATATTTCCAGGAAGGAGACAATATGTTGATTAAAGATTTCTGCTGTCAGATCTGGAGATCTTAGAGAATAAAACATCGGCAAATTAACTAGGAAAAGCTGCTGTCGCTACCCACTTACAAAGGCTTGTTCAAGCCTTTTCCTAATCCCCTTCCTCACTCATTTCATATTCACTCTCCTCCGTGGTTTTTATTAGCATATCAAGCGTTCTGCTCCGGTTTCACCATTGGTAGAGAGCTGCGGTAACAGTATTTGACTGAGCTACAAGTTGCTATAGTAACCATGCTATATGGCTATTTTGTGTCAGTATCTAAACCATAAGCAGCTTGAGAAGCTTAATTAGGAGACATGATTCTGGTGCAACATCCTTGAATTTGGCCCCCAGGCAGCGGGGGAGGGGAGCAAATCTGACACCTGGCAAGATGGGGCTCAAAAATCCAGCTGATGACACCAGAAAGATGCATCCATATTAATTGTTGTCAAGAGAAACAACTTCTTTTTGTTTTGCTTTAAACCCACTAAGTTCATTTACTTATTTTAAAGGGTTTTTATTAAAACCCAACTTAGTGTAGTAATGTTAGGAGAGAAAGTATTATCCATTTGCACAGGGGAAATGCAAAAACCGAAGTTTTGTCCTTGCTATGAAATTAGTGCTAACTCTACCTTGCTTTCGCTCACACCAGCACCAATGAACGATTTGCACAACCTGATTGTTAAATAGGTCAGTTGTCCCTCTGATAACCTGCAGTATTTTATGGAAATACTTTGGTTTCCATACAGTCTGAACCTGCTATCAAAGATAGATTCCATCCCAGCCTACCTATCCTATTCATCCGACAAGATGAACGCTAGGAAAAATTATCAGGGTGGGCAGAGCGGAGTAGGATTCAGTGATGCAAGCTCTTAGGGAAATGGCGCTGTGTGTAATTTGGAGCAGTGGAGGGAAACACGCGGTCCTATTTCAAGCCAGTTAGTGTATTCAGCACTGAGCAAGATGAGCAAATGTTCTGACTCAGTATATGGCAGCTTCCTTTGTTCCTATGACTCCCTCCCTGCCTTTTGATCCTGCAAATAACTGGTTCTTGGCCTGTGGGTTGCATTCTAACGCAAGGGGAAATAGTTCTTTGAATTAACTTGAAACCAGCACGCCACCTGGTTCACCTTTGCAGCCAAATGTTCCATCTTTAAGGACTTCTCTGTATGAATAATCTAATTGTTTTGCGTTTTATGGAATTGCTGCGGAGTACTCAGATGTGTGCTTTTTATAGTTGTGAAGTCAATAGAGAGCCTGGTAGGCTCTGTTTATTCTGAAAGCATAACTGAGCAAGTTGGCGTTCCTTTCCCAGTAATTGTTTGCTCATGCTACTTCTCAAAACATCCTGAAAGACAGCTTCTTCCCATCCGTTTAATTCTGAAAATTACTGTACTCAGCAGCTCGGGGTATTTTTGGCAGGCTGTAAATGTGCTCTCATGGTTTGCTACAGTGCTCTTTAGTTTCTTAATTCTTGGCAACTCTTTGTGGTCCAGCCTTCAGTGAGGTGAATTTAAATCAGCCTGGCACTGTCTGGTCAATGTCTTGGCAGAGATAAAAACAGCGTCCTGAATCGGAACAAATGCTATTCCTGTATCAGCCTCATTTGCTGGCTAGCTTACAAATTGCCCTGTGAGTGAGGGCCGTCCTGGACACAAATAGCCCTGGCCTATGAAATCCAGACATTACCGATGCACTCTTGACACCGTGTTCGAAGGCAATCCTCTTTTGCTGAGGCCACAGATTTCTATTATGACAGATTACACTTTTCATCGCCAACTCCCGCACAGGAATAGATAGTTATTGCTGGTTCTTTTATAGCTTAAGCTAATTCCTCCATACAAATTGTCTGGCATTTAGTACGGGCTAACTGCAGCATCAGGGAAGTTGTGTGGGCATGTTGGAGTAAATTGGAGAGCCTTGTGTGTGCAGACATAAGCTCAGCAGGTGCAAAGGTGTGTGGCCTTGCACAGAAGGGTCAGGTTGACTATTTATTGTGGCCGGTGACACTAGACGTTTGGAATTGGGTTGTTGTTATCTATAAAAGGAGCATGCAGGAAGAGGAAAGGATCTGCCCATGTTCTTCATTTCAGGTTCTTCATTTTTTCAAAGCCCTGGCAGTAGTGTTGGGAGGCAAATGTGCGGCAGGTTATCACCCTGTCCCCATTGGTGCTTCCTCCATGGTAAATATGTTTTATACTTACCTGCTGGGAGTAAATCCAATTGAACAATGAGAATTCCTTCTGAGGAGATATGTATAGGATGCTCCACTAGGTCTCCTCAATCTATGGGCTGCTATCAAAGCCAGCAGTATTTGAGTACACTGGTGGTTTTGAAAGTAAACATGCCTCTCCCCTAAACCACATTTTGTAACCATGGTTCATGTACTTCCTGCTCCAATGATACTGGTGTCAAAGTCTCAAATGTTCATCTGTCATACCTGTAGATGATGGGGTTTTGTTCCTGAAATTCCAGTGTAATATCATATTTTTGACATGCAGCTGCAACTGTTCATATCCTAAGCACTTACTATTAGTTCTCTTAGCCATTGGACTCCTGTGAGATGTTCCTGTGTCTGAAATCCTATTTAAATATTCTTGGCATCTTGCGTTGCAGTTTCTGGATGGGGATCTGACTTGTAGCCAACTCAATCAGCATTAAGTTTTATCCACGAGGAAAAGAGGGGCAGTGATTTATTAGACAAATCAGAAAAGCCTGGAAAGTGGTAGTGTTTCATCTTGAGTTGGCTGGGTTAGATGTTGAGATGGCTGGAGTGCACATTCACATATATCACTTAGTGATTCATCCTGCAGAAATGGTAAACGGCTTCCATGGAAAATCTGGTCTTGGTTGATCTTGCTTGCGGTTTGAGATCTTCACTAGATGTTTCAGTCACTGAGCCGATTGACACATAGTTCTAATGCAAAGGGGTCATACATGTTACAAGATGAGAAAGCAAGTCTTAAGCTCTATACTGTCTCTCACCCTTCTAAACTTTTATGGGAACTCAGCCTTTCTGTGCAAATGCTATATACAGTGTGGAGTCTACAGGGGTCAGCAAACGTTTTCAGCAGGAGGCCAGTCCACTGTCCCTCAGACCTTGTGGGGGGCCGGACTATATTTTGAAGAAAAAAATGAACGAATTCCTATGCCCCACAAATACTCCAGAGATGCATTTGAAATAAAAGGACACATTCTACTCATGTAAATACACGCTGATTCCCGGACCATCCGCGGGCCGGATTAAGAAGGCGATTGGGCCACATCCAGCCCCCAGGCCTTAGTTTGCCTACCCATGGTCTACACAAACCCTGTTCATGCAACCCACCCAATACTTTTTAATGGTGGGCAGATCACAACACATATTGCACAAATTTATGTACACAGGCCCTTGTTTACATTTAGGGTTCTGTAGAAGCCTGGAGGTTTTTTGTGTGTTATTTCCTCACTGTATGAAACTGAACATCTCTACATTTTTGTCTCCCCTGCTTCTGCCTGTTCCTAATGGGTGGGGTTCAGTGTAGCGCTAAGCAGATTCTTCTTGCTTGATGGAATGATCTGCTCTCTTCTCCCCCTGTGTGCTGTTCCGGGGGGGGGGCGCGTCTT
Organism: Podarcis liolepis; assembly: GCF_965112155.1. NCBI lineage: Eukaryota > Metazoa > Chordata > Lepidosauria > Squamata > Lacertidae > Podarcis > Podarcis liolepis. The sequence goes on from NC_139558.1 coordinate 11,599,404, forward strand.
CTGACACCCCCAGAGCCAGTTTCATGGAGGAGGGAGGGAAGCTTTATTGTGCTTGTTTCTTCTGGCTGGCATGGGACTACTTAGTTGAATGCATCTCATTATATTAAATGTCTCAAAGTGCTTTTCCATGAAGTAGCTTGAGAGTGCAATGTGCATTGCTTATGCAGTCTTTGTCAAAAGAGTTTGGGGGAAATGTTTTCCTTTTATATCTAACATCTCCCTGAACCCACCAAACAAAGCTGGCAATATCTCATTTAGATGTTTGCTACTGACCTGGTGTGATCAGAACTCAGTATAGCCTTATCTTGGAGAGAGCAGCCTGATCTGTCCCTTACAACGCCTTTTCTAAAAATATTCTCTTGAGACACAACATCCAATGATGTAACCTCCTCTTTCAAAGTATTAGCTTTTGGGTTAACTCTTATAAGCAGTTATATAAATAAAACTGCAAGACAGGCATGGGAGAATGGCAGGGATCACTTGTAGTTTTTGCATTCCTTTCTGGTCCCTGTTAGGGGTTCTTTGGCTGTTCTTGTTTTTATTTTGATTATGTATTTTGTTATTTTATATTCTGATTTTATCCTGTGAACCACTGTGAGCCCTGAAGGGTGGTATACAAATTTAATAATAATAAATAATAATGTGTGCATGTGTGTGTTTAACTTGTGATAAATGCTTCTTAGCATTTCCGTAGAAGCTATGGTGGATTATTATAATGGGTACCTGCAGAAGAAGATGCTATTCAGTTCTCTCTCATAATCACTTCGTTTTGACCTGGTTAAGTCACAACAATAATTTTTTTTTAGCTATTCCTTTGATATCCAACCTTCATTGCACAGTCCAAACTTACTGCACTGCGAGAACCACTAGACAACTATCAACTCTCAGAGTGAGACATTTGTGCTGCACATATCCAAGCAGATGCTAGATTTTGTATTGTCAGAGTTTGAACTGTGTCAAGATGAATCTTTCTAACTTCTCTGGAATATCATTTTGGTTTCTCTCCTTAATCTAGGCAAGCTGAATAATTGAACATGCACAACCCAACTTCCAAATTTATTTAGATGAACCTATTTTCTCTGTTTTTTAGGCAGACAGGCCCAGCAAAACCCAGTGAATCAGATGCTAACAAAACCATGACAAAAGAGAGAGCTGGGAGGTAGGCCCTATTGTGTTTGATGTGTCATTTTCAGAATGAGAGCTAACTGTGTGAACTACATCCTAAGCACCTCATGTAGGCTTGTTCTGAGGATAAAGTGGGATAACCATGTTTGCTGTTCTGAGCTTCCTTGAAGGAGGATAGGATGCATTTTATTTACAACTGTCAGTGGCAACTGGGTCAGAACAGGCCCGTACAACGTCTGACCCGTCAAGCTAAATGCAGCTCACTGGCCATGTATAACAGCTCACTAGGGACCACCTGAGAAGTCTTTGTTTATTTGTTTGGCAGTCTGTGACTTCAAAAGCCAGCAAGGAGGATATGTGATGTTAAAGAGTGATGTTTGAAGTTGTGTTCAGCCTAGTTGTTCCACGTTGTGCAGACTGTGGAACCTGAACATGAAGTAGGGAGACGTGAGTTCAAGGAACCAGGGTTCAAATTCCCAGTTGGCTAGGCAGCTCATTGATTGGACTCAGTGAATATCTCACCATAACTAACCTTACAAGACTGTTGTCAAGAAAGGAGCCTGTATATGCTGTCCTGAGCTCTGTGGAGGGAAGCTGGGCTACAGATATAGTAAATATGCTAACATGGCATGATGCACAGTGCTTATTTATACAGGAGAGCATGAAGCAGAAGGCTTAGCCTCATTTCACGTGGTTTATTTGCTTTGAATGTCAAATTCTAGCTGACTATTGAAATATCTCTGTACTTTCTTCCACTGATTTTGCTTAATCTCTGAAGAGGCCAAGAACTGGATGATCTCATTGATGTCAAAACCAAAGGCAATAAGAGTAACCAGGGGTAAGTCTTGAAAGACTCTATGGCTTCAATAAAGCGATGGAGTGGGCATGGATTGTGACCATAGCAGGGAAGGCATGGCAATGAGTCAAGAAAGATAATAATGCATGGAATCACAAGGCCCAGCTCATGTGCTTAGTCTGTGACACTGAAACAATGAAAGACACTAAGTTTGCTTGTTTTCCAGTATAGCTTCTAAGTTCTCTCCTCCAGCAATAAGACCTGGTCCTGCAAAGTGTCCAGAAAGGCTTCCAGATGGCTCCTCTAGTAGTTTATTAGCAAACCACGAGACTCTAGGCAAGGCAGTGTGAATCCTGCAAGACTTGTGGGCTCAGGACAAAGAGAAAGACCCAAGCAGCTGGCCAGCTAAGTGCAAACATGAAAAACCCTGTAGGTACTAATGTGTCACTAGGGTCACCTGGGTTGCTGACTGACGCAAAGCTGAAGGTCAGGGTTCGGAATGGCAGAAGGCATCTCTTTCATGCAAACCTGAGAAAAATTGGTTTAATCAGGCTACATGAATTTTGGTACACATGGTCAGGAAGGACCTGGCAGCCCATCTGCTGACAGAAGAGCTACCTCCTGGGGTACCTGAGTGGAAAGGATGTCCGAGAGAGCTAATCACCTTGACCATCTGTGAGCACCTACAGTGCTCACCTGGGAGTGGGGTATAGTTGTTAAGCTAGCTGCTGGGAATGAGTTGACATGCAGTCTCCAACCCTCAAAGAACCCGTAGGTGGCACCTGAGAATTGGACTCCAGCCATCCCTTGACCTAAGATCTCTGCCCACTACACAGTAGATCCATCACCCCATCTTGGATCTCCCTTAGTGAAATGCCATTGCCCTAGTCTTAAAGTTGGATGTCATCAGACCTGTAGAAGTTGAGGACCTTGTTGTCTCAAATTCTGTGGAGGAAGAGCGAGATACAAATGTGATAAATAGTCTATTAAGGAACAAGACATAGTATTTATTTATGCAGGACATTATGAAGCAAAAGGTTCCAGTTGAGAGACTTTTTTGTTGTTGTTGCCTAAAATCAAATATATCTTAATTATAAATTGCCATGGATATACTCCAGCTGTAAGATATTTTGTGTGGTTTATTTAGTTTCAATATCAAAATCATCGTTAAGAAATGAAATATCTCTGTACTTGTTCCCACTGATTTTGTTTAAAGAAGTCAAGAGCTGGACAATCTTATCCAAGTCAAAACTAAAAGCGATAAAGGTGATAAAGGGTAAGTCTTGGAAGTTTCTTTACCACTTAATTTATTTCCGAAGTTTAAGCTGTGGAGAGGGCACGGGATAAATGCCAAGAAGGATTTCATAAAGCAGTTTAATCAATTAGAAGGAAAACACTGGATTCCAAGCAAAGGAGGAATGATCTAATGCTATGAAATTCTCTTCCAACAATACTCCCCCCTACCCTGCCAATCTGCTCCCAGAATCTGTAACATGCTGAGGTTTGTAACTGCCCAGTCCCATCCAGACGTTGAACCTGAAGTCTCCTCAGAGGAGGTCCAAGAGAAGCAGGACCCTCTGGCATATATTCCAGACCCTGGAAAGCCATTGGACAATACTACATTCATATAAATCTCCCTGCCCCTACAAACTCTTGTTTCAAGTCTGTGGTTCAAAGCAAGTCCATGGTTTGTGGGGCAGTCTAATTCTAAGGGAGGCTTGCGCTGCAAGAAGCAAAGTTGAAGATTCTGCAAGGCCAAGTGGGACAGAGCATTTTTTGAGAAATCACTACCGGTCCCCTTCTGTTGCGCTTTCTTACTCAGGCAAAGTTGTGCTGGTGTCAGGTGGCTGTGGTTGAATCCATGGCATTTAGGTCCTAAAGTTTTGGATGTGATGCAAGGGACCTGTGGTGGTTTCTCCCCTTCCTCCTTGGTGCCTACGCTACCTAAAAGGTCCGGTACATTGACCATAACCTTCCTTTGTGTTTCTTTAAGACACCAAGATCTTGATGATTTCATCAAAGTGAACCGTACATCTAATGGACATGCCAAGGGGTGAGTCTTGTCATCGAGATGCACATCTACATGCATTGAAGGCTTAATCTGGTTTTGGTTTTTGGTTTTAACAGTGTGACTTCTAATGTTTCCTTACCCCACCCAACTTTGCAAATGTTGGTTTTGTAAGAGACTTAAGGCAATTGATAGCTCCTTAATTGAACTAGAATTTCCATGATATCTTAGTTGGGAATTGAAACAGTTAAGTGATTGTTTAAATTTGTCGGATAGACATGCCTGTAGTTAACTCCCCCACCTCCCAGCTCAAGTGCTGTGTAACTGCACAAATTCAAAGGAAGGCAACATAATTTAAATGTAGCACAGAGTTTTCTCCTTATATCAGCAAGATCTCCTTTTCGCAGGTGTAAGGAGTTGACAACAAAAGAGAAAAGGCATCCAAAGATTAGTTTCCCAAGGTAGGATTAGATGGAATGCCTCTTTTTTAAAAAATCCACACGTGAAAATAGCCTGTATGGTCATAAAACCACAGAATAGTAGGAAAACATAAAAAGCCAGTGAATCTAACTCCCTATCAAAAACGTGGGTGGTATCTTCCCACAAAACTATTTGGGCTGGTCTATGTTGCCAGTTTTGACCCTGTAGATAGAGAATTTCTCATATGAACCACAGATACCACCATTGTTTCTCAGGGACAATTCTCACGACCCGGAGAATTAAAGAAATTGAAACAAGAATGGTAGTTGTACTCATGGAAATCCCTGTTTATGCTAGACATTTCCCACATAGATGCATCATTGTGCATCATTTAATCCAGTGTGCATCATTTAATCTAGTGTGCATCATTTAATCCAGTGTGCATCATTTAATCCAGATTTAGTCATGCACAGAGTAGATTGAAATCAATGGGACTTGTAGTCATGACTAACTTAAAAGGTGTACCATGGTGTTTCCTCCGTCTACACTGTTCCCAAAGGTCATTCCTCCTCTGGTCACTGCTGTGGATACACAACCTGACTGATTGTCTCCAAGTGGGAGTAAGCCCCACTGAATTCAGCAGAGCTTACTGAATAAACATGGTGAGGGTTGCACCCTTAAGTATGGAACCAACCTACTGTGTGAACCAGTTCTTTATGAGATGGATGGGCAGAAATGGGCACTTCAGGCCTGAGTCAGCGCCAGGCTGTCTCAGCTACCCGCTTACCCCCACCAATGGTAGACTTTGGGCTCTCAAATTTCAGCGGCGCCTTGTGCACCACTAAAAATTTGTGCCCTCCACCTCTCGTGCTCCATTCTGCAACATTGCTGCAGCGCTTCCTGAATAAACATGACCAAACTGGTTGCGCTACCCTAAGATTACCAGACTTTTTTCAAAGAATCTGGGGGCACTTCTTTTTTTTTGAAAAGAGAAAAAAAAAAGCTATTAAAATTATTTATTTATTTTTTAAAAAAGAAGTAATATCTTCTCTTCTGTGGTCTCCTCTGTTGCGTGGCCTTCCTCTGGGCCTTGGCCTGCTCTCTTGGAGGGTTAGCCACCGTGGAGTAGGCATGGGTTAGGCCTGGGCTCGGCCATGTGCCGTTGCCTTCCTGGTGCTCGCCTACCTCTCTTCCTCAGCGGCGGCAGCGGCGTAGCAAGCACGGGCCCCCCTCTTTTGTCTCCTTCCTCTTTCTCTTCCTTCTCTTCCTCCTCTCCTCCTTCTCCCTGCGTCGGCTCCAGGGTTTTTACTGGCCCCAGAGTGCCGCTGGGCAGTCAGCCAGGCGCTCTCACTCCCAGCTCCATTTGGGTCACGGGTGTGTTTGTGTGTGTCAGTGGTTCCCCCTGTTGACGTGCCAGGCGTCCCCGGTTCCCCCTCAGCAGTGGTAGCAGCAGCAGTAGTCTCAGCGGCCCAGAGCCAGCCTGGTAGCGCAGTTGGTTCTGGCTGGCTTCAGGAGCTGCTCACTGCTGTGGTGCTCGCCATTTTGCCTCACCAGAAGTCCCCATATGATGTGTCTTGTGCCGTTGAGCCAATCACACAACATTCATTCCCTACTCATAAATCTACAACACTTAAAATATAAATTAAATGAAAATTTATTAAAATAAAATATAAATTAAGTGACATTAAATGAAATCCAGGGAAATCCAGAGAAGCGGACACAGAGCAATGGATCCAAACTACAAGAAAGAAGATTCCACCTAAACATTAGGAAGAACTTCCTGACAGTAAGAGCTGTTCGACAGTGGAATTTGCTGCCAAGGAGTGTGGTGGAGTCTCCTACTTTGGAGGTCTTTAAGCAGAGGCTTGACAACCATATGTCAGGAGTGCTCTGATGGTGTTTCCTGCTTGGCAGGGGGTTGGACTCGATGGCCCTTGTGGTCTCTTCCAATTCTATGATTCTATGACATTCCGGGGACGGATTTTGTCCAGGGACAGATTTGTAAATCCGGGGACTGTCCCCGGGAAATGGGGTAACCATACGCTACCCTAAAACTGCCTCTGTCCCCACCTTCTGGCATGATTGCAAAGGCAGCAATGACCCTGCCCTGCTGGGCTGGGGGAAAGTTAGAATTGCATTCTTAAAAGACTGGACCAGAGAAGGTGGCATTTAATGGAAAGCTTTTGGAGGTATTAGAAGCAGGGAAAATAACACACGTTACCAAGGAATGGTCAAAACAATGTTTAGGCGAGGCCTTAGCAGGATTTTCCAGTTGTAAGACTATATCTGCACGTGTTCCGAATGGCTGTAAACATGTTTGGTACAAAAGGGCTGGGCTCTTACCTGTAGCAACAGAGCCAGCTGTTGTGCTTGGGCTGCCCAGAACGTTTGGTGGGTGTGATGGGCTTGGCACTTACTGCAGAAATCCCCAAAGACCGGTGAGAATTCCACCCCTTTCCTCATTTTGTTAGCTATCAGTTTGGCACTATTTGTACCATGATTTTAGATGTATGTACTGTATTCATTTATGTTCCATTTTGAGAGCATGGAGATATTATTTATTTAATAAGCAGTTCCTGGGGTGGGAGTTTCCATGGGAGATCCATTTGGACCTCTCTCTTACTGTTTCCCACCAACTGATTAAAATGTTCCTGTTCTATCAACCATTTGACTTACTGATGGCAGGCAGGTTATGTGTCTGACCCTCATTTTAGGATGTTTCCCGAATTTGTTTAGAATGTTTGCAAATTTTCTGTTTCTGTTTTCATGCTATTGTCTTTCATTTTTTCCATAAGCCAGCTTTTGATGCAAATTCATTTGAAGGGAAGCATATCTATATCTATATCGAGATCGAGATAGATATATAGATAGATAGATATAGATAGATATATAGATATATAGATGTATAGATATAGATATAGATATAGATGATATAGATATAGACATAGACATACTGTGTGTGTGTGTGTGTGTGTGTATATATATATATATATATATATTTGCTTTCGTAGATTTTCACGGGTACAGGAATGCAGGTTTTGGTGTCTTCGGGTGTCTTCCCGTGTAAGAGTTGGGGTGTCTAGGCGACGTTTCGACGAGGTCTCACTCGTCATCTTCAGGCTGGTGCTTTCGGCTTCTTGTTACTGGAACAGAGCAGGATCTCAGTGTTTGAGTTCCTATAAATACTGTTGAGGGGGTGTGGTGTATAGCCTCCAACGTTCTGGGCAGAGAGGAAGTTCCCAGGTTAGTGTGCCTTTTCTTCTTTTGTTCCTTAATTACTTGAGGGATATCTTGAGTGATTTCTAGAGTGATATTCTGAGTACCACTTAGGTGGGTCATTAAGTGTGGATTAGTTGCTAAAGCTTTCGTGTCTTGACCTCTTGAACTTGTGAAGAGTTTTTCTGAGAAGATGGCTGTACTGCACTTAGTTGTGCTCTGGCTTGGCTTCGTGTATAGGGGCGAGCTGTGGTTTTGTGCCCTGTGCCAGCCAGATCTGTGTAGGGATTGCAGGGGGGTGCAGCATCCGGAGGTGCCACTATGGTTTGGCTACTGGATGGTGTCTGTAATTTATCTGTGGAGAGGGTCTGGGTTTGGGTCTGGTGTGGTTGATTGGTGATGGCGTTCTGTGTGCCTCTGGTTCTGGTGTCGGTTTTTGTGGGGAGGGCTAATTTCCAGATGTCTGGCAGGCGGGACGTGTCGTCACGCTTGTTCATGTTGTGAGGGTGTTTCTCTATCTCGATGGCTTCCATGATTATTCTCTTGTGGTGATGTTCCATGTTAAAGAGCAATTTGGAATCTGCAAAATTAATTTCGTGTCCTGTTTCTTTCATGTGTTGGAAAAGAGAGAAAAAAAAGAAGAAAAAACTTCCTCTCTTTTCCAACACATGAAAGAATCAACCACACCATCACCAATCAACCACACCAGACCCAAACCCAGACCCTCTCCACAGATAAATTACAGACACCATCTCGCAGGGAGTCGACCTGGCTTGTGTGACGGAGATCAGGGTGCGCGAAGGGGCAACAGTTACCTTACGAGAGATGGCGCCCCCGGGTTTCTCCGTCCTCCACCAGTCACGGACTGTGGGCCGGGGGGGAGGGGT